>NC_056732.1:1080382015-1080447015 GCF_019279795.1 Protopterus annectens | reverse complement strand
AACTCTTACTGACAGAGGCAGTAGTGAATAGATGAGTGTTTGTCTATGCTTCCTGGGTGTGGGATTGTATCAGTGGACTACAAGGGCCACATATGTTGTCGACTCCATACTGTTACACAGTTAATTCACATGACAAACAACTGATAGGACTGCAGAGTCTCCACAGCTACTACAACAGTGGGCCCTGTACAGTGGACATGTGGTACTGTAATGGGTGGACCACACAAAAGTGTAGCAAAGCCCACCCCCAATGGATATGGATCACAATGTTAACGACACAACCACAGACACAACCACACCCACTTTCCGGAAGCGAGATTTGAACCCCTACCTATCTAGTTATTGCTACTACAGTGTTATGCAGTTATCTGATGTGCCACAGAGCTTCTATCTTTGACTAACGTCTAAAGGTATCTTTACAGGTGGGTGACATCAGCAGCAGTGCTAAAGGGTGGAAAGGGAAGGGTAGTAAGTGGGAATGGCTGCAAAATTATGCCTCTACAAACACACACGCACACACTCTCACACAAACAGACACAGTTTTACATTTGTCAGGACTGAGAGTAGAACCCCTACTGGACTACTTTCCTGCACTATAGTAGTCCGCAGTATCGCAAGCTCCATGGAGCTTATAGGGCTGCAGAATGCTGAAAGGGATCTTTCAAGGAGACTCACATCAGCAGTTGCGATAAAGTAGGTCAATGAGAAGTAGACTGAGTGTGAATGGGCCCAAACTGTGACACCTACAAACATGTATAGAGATCTACACACAGACAAGCACACACCCACATGTGGCAGGACTCATCTTATGACCCCTACCTATGTAGTTCTTTGTATTATGTTGTTAGGCAGTTACCACACACACCTCAGAACTTACAGTTTGGAGATTATCCCAAGGTACCCATGTATAGAGTATAACATGAACAGCACAAGTATGGTTATGGTATGTTTATGTAAGGTGTCAGGGGTGAGAATGGGCCTCCAACTACTTTTGCCCAGATGTGTATACACTCACAAACACTTTCATACACAGTAATGCATGCACACAGATTTGACATTATTGGGATCCATAGATGCAATGCTTCATAGGTGTGTACTAGGAAAATATCCATGGAGGTTTTACAGGGTAGGCCATGGGACTACCCTGGCAGCATGGCACCTGATGATACTCCACAGTGTGGTCACCAGGGTGGATATTCTATTCCGCATGCACTCCTCCAGATGTCTCATGGAGAGGGCTAGTGATATGGTCTGCTTGACATGTATGTGGCAACTATTCCGGAGCATGGCCAGTGTCTGTGTTGTGAACCTACCCCCTCCAGCATGTACTGTTGACTATGCGGATGGGGTTGAGGTCTTTGGGCCATGTGGTGGGGACAGCCTTGGTTTCCTCAGATTTACCATTCACGTTAGAGTTGGGTCAGTCATGGGTGTGTAAGCCAGGCATGGATTGCATCTACATAGCCAATATGGGATGGAGATTCATTTGGGTTAGTAGATTCTGTCCATATAGGGCAGGTGTATAATCCAAACGGTCATCCTTGTGTGGCATATTTGCAGCCTTCCCTGTTGTAGTGGCCATCCAGTGGTGTTCATGGGCAATGTACCATAGTACACATATATTGACCAAACGAGCTGTGAGTACTGGGAAAAGGTCCTTTTACATCTGGGATCCAGCATGCTTACTCAGTGGAGCTGACACATGGAAGTGTTTTTTGAAGACAGAGGCACTGTGGTGGTCAACAGAGAGATAACTCCTGTGTTCCCAGTTCTGTTATACCAACATCAGTGTTTAGTGGTCTACCAGCAGTGTATTACTTTATGGGACTCATGCTGTACCCAAGGGGGATGGCCGCACATCCTCTGGCATTCAGGTAATGTCCAGGGTCTGAAATAGTGTAAGGTCTCAGAGAGACCATTGTGTAGGGTGGCAACCTCACGTGAGGGTGTAATATTGGGACCAACCTTGTGGTTTGCAAACACTGTCAGCCTGGGCACCTTTGTAGTGGGCTACTCCTCAGAGGTGTTGATCCACAAACATGAGGGGACCCAGGTCTACAACCTGTGGGACTTCACTCATGACTGTTCAGCAGTCTGACATGGAGTCTGCAGCATTCTCACTGCGGGTTCCATGTGTGAGCCAGTTTGCAGGCCACATACTGCTATAGGGGTAGATGCCTACCTGAGTGTGTATGATTCATGGTTGGGGAGGGGTATCCCAGGTGTAGATGGGCTGCCTATCTTGTCATCTATTCCATGTTACATGGTTATTGCATATGGCACAACACTTTTATGGCTGCAGATTGTCCACACCCACCTCTACAGTGGCTCAACTGTCGGCCTTGTAATGTGGTTGCTGGGTTATATACTAGGTCACCAATATAAAGATTTAGCGAAACCCACCCCAATGGAAATATAATAATGTAGCAAAACCCATCCCGCAATGGATCCTGCTATTACACAATCGCAATTCTCCCATAGAATACTGTTCGCGCACACAGACACACTTGCCAGTACTGAGATTAGAACTCCTACCTATGTATTGCTACTAGAGTGTTACGCCTTTATCACACATGCCACAGAGCTTATAGGGGGAATGTTGTCCCAAAGTACTTCTAAGGTGAGGAACATCACCAGGCCTTTGAAATCATGGCATTGGGTGATGTTGTGCATGACTGATGTCATAAAATATTTTACCCTACACACATTTAACATTTGCCAGGAGTGAAGATAGAACCCCTATCTGACTAGGGATTTGGACTTACATGTTACACAGTTACCATACGCACCACTGAGTTTACATGACTCAGGGTTGCCAAAAGATATTTCTAAGGTGAATGGGATCCACAGGACTGCTAAACTATGGAACTGAGAAGTGTACTGGGTGTTCATGGGCCCAAAATCTTTATGCTAAAAACACATATATAGATATGCATACACACACACACACACACAAACACAAACACATGCCATGAACGAGATTCCAACCCCTACCTATGCAGGTAGTATTAATACTGTGTTACACTTTTAGGACATGTGCCACAGAGCTTATAGGTAGACTGGTGTCCACACATACTTCTAAGGTGAGTGACATCAGCAGCCCTTGTAAACTATTACACTCTGAAATGTACTTGCTGTGTATGGACACAAAATACATGAACCTATAATTATACACACACACAGACAGATACAGTTTTGAAGATGCCAGGTCTGAGATTAGAACTCCTACCTAACTAGTTTGCTACACTACAGTATTGCACAGTTATTGCGAGCACCATGGAGCTTATAGGGCTGCAGGCTGACCAAAGGGTTATTTTAAAGTGACTGACATCAGCAGGAGTGGTAACATAGGGCAATGGGAAGTGCAGTCTGTGTGAATGGGCCATAAATCATTCCCCTAGAAACACACACACACAACTTTACATTTGACAGGACTGAGTTTACAAATGCTACATGAATACTTATTTGCAATATAGTGTTATACAGTTATCATAAGCACCACAGAGACTACAGTGCTGAGGGCTATCAAAAGGAATGCCTACGGTGATTGACATCAGCACATCATGTGATATAGGCCAATGGGATGTGTAGTGGGTGGGACAGGCCTCATAATGGAATTCTCTCTCTGTCACCGTCTCTCTCTTCCCATATTTGACATATTATAGCCTGTTGGCCTTAGATATGCAAGAGTATTCCTAACCAATTTGTGTGTGAAGCATAAATGGTGTACAATTTGGTGTGTATGCACAGACATCTGCAAATGACATATGTATAGTCCACTGTGTTGTCAGACATGGGCTTCATTTCTCTAAGTGTAGGAGCATGCCCGGTATGACCTTCTGTACTGAGTGTGTGAATCCATTCCAGGTAGGGTTGTACACAGTCCAGGGTTCTGTGTTCTACACCTACAGCTAGCAACCTGTTTCTACAGGCTATCTGTAGATAGGTTGACAATATGGAGTCACAATGGGTGAAAGATAGGGGGATACTGTAACTATTGCTGCCTGTGCTGCTTGTATTACATGGTTGGTGTTAAAGATATTTAGACATATGTACTGTTTTACACCGTGATGTATTATGACACCAACTACTGACAAATATTATTTGCTCAGAGTTATTTACCAGGAAAATGCAAGATGAATAATGCTGAGTCCAATATTCTGGGCCGCAGCCTACACATTCTTGCACACTCCTGCCATTCTGGAGGGGTAGCTACAGACACTTGCTGATGGGTCCATGTAAATGGTCCAGCACATTGGTAGTATGGTGGCTGAGGATCCCATTCTTGTGCATATACTGACTTAACAGAATGGTCATATCCTGCTGTAGCCATACCTCTCAGCTGTACAGGTTACCCAGAGGCAGGACTCATATTTGGTCAGTTCCCCCTTCTCATTGTGGTTTATGAGCAGGTTTGTAGCCACCCATTACTGGGTTTGCAGGCAGGGGTAGTATGGGCACACAGAGTTTCAGACTTCACATACTCCATGACATCCATGCTTCTACACACACCCCCAGTTATTCTATCCTTTTCCTAACATTATGCGAATGATATCTGAGAAGTATCCCTATAGTTGGGCCCTTCATCCCAGCAGTATTTATGGATTGGTCCACAGTTCTTGCAGTAGGACATGGGGGGGGGCATGCTACTGGGATTTGTCAGCATGGCCTTGCATTTGTGTTCTGTTGACTGTGTTAGGTTGTTGGTTAGGACCCCATGAGATACCATACACTGGCACTATGGGGGAGGCACAGGCCTTTGACAGAGGACTGTAGACCATTTGGTAGTGATGTCGGCCATCTGTAACAGGCCAGTGCATTCTATCACTCATACATTCCCAGGCTGTGAGCCAGTGGATTCCCCTGGAGTGACGGGGTACGTGTGTAAGGTATTACTGGCAATACGTCCTGTCCATAATGATACACTGGTCTGGATGCGGGAAGGGTGCTGCTTACAGCTAGGCACACACCTACATAGGACACCTCTTCAACATTCTGCATCCTGTGGGTATTCCCATTCACAAGTGGGGTCATACTGTACTCATTCCCAACAGCAAAGATATGACCTGTGATAAACATGTGACTGATGGTGGGGTGAGCTAAATGCATGTCTGATAATGGAAGCTACTGGCAGCTGACTCACAGATATACCTAGGACATTCCCCTTGTGCTGCCTTGTGCGTGGACATAGGTAGTCTGTCATTACTTTATAACTGTGCCTTTTGTGGTCTGCCAGTGATTGGCCAGACTACCAGTATTCCATACTACACGGACAACTAATCTGCTGTTAACCTGTATGTACAACTCCAAAGTTTTGTGCAGATGACAGTTACATTATAGGCACTCTGTCTAGGATACTTCCACCTGTGTACTGTGTCTATGCATGGGCCCACATTCATGGCATGTCCATCTTTCTGACGGTGACAGATATCGACATCTGGACAGTGAGTATGGATGCTGACATGGGTATTGCTGAGAAGCATTGTGGTCAGCACTGCAGTTGTTGTTACATGGTCCTGTCAACCACAGTACTGCCCGTAGGCCACTGAGACACAACCCTCCAGGCCTACATGCTGAGCACTTCCAGACAATATTGAACACACAACTTACCACACAGACCCCTGCATACTGTACACATGCAACAATCTATCCTGTAGATTGGGGCAGCTTGGGCAATCTGTGCTCCACTGATATTACTCCTCACACTTACATGTTACTGCATTTCTACATAGGATTGTGAGGGGGGGGGGCATACCTGATGACTTTAAACATTTGCTATTACTGTACTGGTATTTCAGGTACTCTGTTGGCTTCCATTTCATATTGTATTCTGACCTATCATGCAGACTGGAGGTGCATATCAGTAGAGGACACATCTTAGGTTTTACTGACCTACATTTCAGTTTCAGACTTCTTACCCTTCAAAACTAACATACAATTGCCAGACCTGTTGTAGTATGTCTGTGTAAGTCTGGAGGGAGGCTATTTACCATTGCCATCAGTTGGAGGCCTTAGCCCAGCCTTTCTTTATGGTCCTCTACACCGGTCTTGCTGGCTGAGGCTGGTGATGGGTATGTGAGCCTCACTGACATGCATGTATGTGTCCTATGGACACCCATAGTTATTTGGGCCACCTCATGTACTGCGGTGGGATTTGTCACCTTGTTTAGTACTGCCTAGTATGCTGACACCAGTATTTATGGATTTCATGCTGCCCATATAGGTGTATGCTATCTGCTGTTATCCCATTCGGCCACCTGATTCCCTTGCATGGCTTGCGTCCATACCATAGATACAACTATCAGAACATACTACTCCCTTTAGTAATTGATAGGAAGAGTGACTTACCTTGTGGCTGGACCAGTATTAAAGATGGTGCTAGAGGGCTGACTATGTCGGATGCATGTAGTACACTCCCTATAGATGGTAAAGCACAAGTAGTGTCATGTCTGGCATCCATTTTACTGTATGTGCAAGTCAGAGAGAGGTATCAGTCCCTGGCCCCCTACAGTGTCATTGTGTGTACTATGTGTTGCCTCTTTGTCAAGGCCAGGGCATACTGCGCACTCCTACATCTGCCTACAGGGGCAGGCTCAGTACGTTCCTCCTCTGAGTCCCAGTGTGCCTGTTGTGGCCTTGGTAATGGTGGAAGTGGGTGGACCTTCCCCATGCTGTTCCTGGTGCGGCTGTTTCCACAGGATCATATTGTGTAGCATGGCACATACTATGAACATTTGTCCACATGTAGCTGGAGAGTACTGCAAGGCTCCACCAGATATGTCATGGCAGCGGAACCTTGACTTGAGCATCCAAAACACACGCTCTACAGTGATCCTGGTTTGTGCGTGTGCCTCATTATGGTGTTCTTGTTCTGGTGTGTGTGCATTTCTGATGGGTGTCAGCCACAGCTCCAGTGCGTAGCCAGCATCCCTCACTAGATGGCCATATGGAATGTCCCCCCTGGCAAAACCCTGGCACAGCCATGAGGAATGCCAAATGTGGGAGTTGCGATAGCTTCCAGGGCTGCCAGCACACACTTGCATAATAATGCGCTGGGTATCGCACATGACTTTGCAGTTGATGGAGGGGAAGCCCTTGCAGTTTATGTAGACCCTACCCCACTTGCTGGGTGGTGCTTTTATATGGATGTGCGTGCAGTCTATAGCACCAACTACCTCAGGGTATTCCTCTATACGGTGGTAGAGACAGATACTTCTGGTCAATGCCTCACGGATGTTGGGGCAATATATGTACTCATTGGCATGTGGTGACATGGCATCCAGAAACTGGTGGAGTACCCTGGATGCTGATGCCTGTCAGACCGCCATTATATCCCCAGTTGTTCTTTGGAAGGTACCTGTGGCTAGTATTCTAAGGCCTACACATACCATGGTATCCATTAGGATGGGCTCCCCTTTGTTGGTTGTGTGTGTGAGGCGTGGCCAGCACAGCTCGATGATTTGCTGTAGAATGTCCCTGTCCAACCTACAGCACTCCACTTTCTCCAGCTCATGTAAGCCCTGGTAGCTTACTCTGGGTCTGTACACTCTTCTCCTCATCACTGTGGGTCAGTTGTCAGCTTTCTCCTCCTCACCACCCTCTAGCACATATTGATAAAAGTGGCAGCAGCCTCTAACATTTTTAGTTTTGCCTGTTAAAAATCTTCCATCTGTGTACACTGGTGATGTAGAGTTTGTGGGAAAAACCTGTCTGTAAGGTGTTTGCATGGTTTATAGTGCTGTGCTAGCCTGCTGCCTGTGTAATTGGCTGATTCTGATACATTCTACCTGACAGCTATGCTAGTTCTCCTTGATTGCTTTCCTACTGCTGTTTCCCCTTCCCAGTTTCTTCCTAGTTTAATGAGCGAGGTGCTTCAAGGATTCACAGTTCCCAAATGTCAACACTACTGCTATTTCCTCTTTTTTTCCTTTAGCCTTTAAAACCTGGTGCGTGCCGTGCACACCAGTTTAGGCAATGTAAACAGTGCTGACACTCCCCCTTCCTTAGCTGTGCTTAGCTAAGGGCAAACACAGGCCACAGGGCTCTAATCATCTTAAAGCAATCATAACACACCCCCTACTGAAGTCATCCTCTTGTCCTGCCTACATGGTTCTCTGTTCCTGCACCTGCATGGTTGGGTGCAGGCTGCCAGTTGGGAGAAATCTGTGATTCAGTATAAGTCCCCCTCATTTGCATACCTCAGTGTGTAGGTCCATAGTTACAACTCACAAGCACACCCTTGAGAACCAGTGCTCCCTCGTCTTGTTTACATTCTGCATGTCATTGACTATAGTGACAAAATGCAGATTTTCCCTTTTTTTCATTTTTAGCACCCCCGTGTTTGTGCGCCACTGCCCTCAGCTTAAACAACCGAGAGTTTATATTTTTAACACAATTAAGATGATTTTAATGCCAATGGCCTTATATTTGGCCATTGGCATGTCTGCTCAACATGAATACATGCTTTTCATGAGCGGTCATGCCTCTGGTTTGTCAGATGCAAAAATGTATTCGGCTACTAGCAGAATACATTTTTGCACTGACACTGTTCCTATACGGAATCTGGCCAGCTTGCTTTATCGCAAAATCACCTCATTTGCATGTTTTTCACCAGCAAATGCGGTGATTTGCATGCCGAACAGTTTTCTGTGCAGAACAGTGTAGGGCCACTCGTGCATGTGAAAACGGCCCTATCTTGAATTGCACTCCGGCCATATTCCGTGCAGGAGCAGCTACACTGTTCCTGCACGGAATCTGGTCATTTGTGAATTCCGGGGTATATTTTAAATTACATTTATACTTGACTATACAAATTAAAACACATTGGAATTTTTTTTTACCAAACATATAACTATGGCTACCACCAACACATCACAACTCAGAGAGAAGGCCTACTAATCTCCCAACATACTATGAAACATAAAATTGTCTTTAAAATCTCTGAATGACAAATGTGCCACACAAAATTGTAACAGCAAGTGATAAAAGACAAGTCAAATGTACATCAATCTTGTGGTCTATGATAAATGTAACTAATGAGGATTCTGCAGATGCCTCTTTTTCACACAAAGAGCAGGCTTGTCATCTTAGAAGAAAATTCATACCAAGATCCTATAACATATATTTTCTTTATTTGTCCTTTGGTAGCTGGGAGAGCCAACTGTGCCCATGGCCAATTTTCTGAGGAGGCACAGAGTTCCAACAGATTCACAAACATGTAAACAGTAGCTGAGAAGTAAATATATACAAGGGGAGAAGAGCCCTATAACAGATTACATATTTTACAATGAGCTGTGGAGAACGGCTCCATAAAACACACACAAATGTATTTTGCAACAGCTAAGTAAATTATATACATATTTTACAATGAGCTGTGGAGAACGGCTCCATAAAACACACACAAATGTATTTTGCAACAGCTAAGTAAATTATATACAATGGAAGAAAATCCTCACAGCAGATGAAACACACAAGATTTTTTGTTCTAAAAAGGATCCCTAGTTTTTGGTGAGTTTTTTTTTTTTTTGATAACTTGTTGCACATGCAAGTCAAATTTCAGGTTACCATCAACTGTCATGCCTAGTACTTTTGTGTTGGGGATGACTTCTGTAGGGATGTTATCAGAAGCTATAACCGATTTTGTTTGAGGTGTGCAAGAGCTTTTAGGAGGAATGACACCAGCATTGTTTTTATTTTTCCCCTTTGGATTGAGTAAAAACTGGAGTTGTTGAGCTGACTTTCAAATGAAGAAAATGAATCTTAGGTGATGTGCTATAGAGTTATTGGATTACTGGAAGAAGAGATTAATGTGCAGTCGTCAGCATATTGTATGATGGACGTTACATTTGCAGGAGTATAGGCTGCTCTTAAATATGTTGAAAAGCAGTGGTCCCAGTATGGAACTATGGAGAACACCTGTTTTGATGGGTAAGAAGGATGAGAATGAATCCATATAACAGAATGGAGTGTATTGGAAAAGTAGCTGGAAAAAAGTTGGTGGAGGTGTTTGATAAAACTACTGTCTTCACTTGGCCTAAGAAGCAAGCTATGGGTATCAGAAGCTTTAGATAGATACCAAAACATGGCAGAAACCAGTTTACCTTCGCCTCTGGCTAGAATTATAGTGTTGGTAAAGTTAAGCAGAGCTGTGGTGGTGCTATGCACTGGTCTGAAACCATACTGTGTGGGGGTTAAGAGGTTATTGCAAGAGTATGCTCAACAAGATATTAAGGTTAAAAGTAATTCTGCTACAAATATTTAACATAAATAAGGTATAAAATAAAGATTGCTTAAATGTAGAAATAGAGTTCAGCAATATGCGATTAGCACCCATACTAAATGACTTTGGTTTGAAAATAAGGAATTTGTTTAATGGACATGTCTCCTACAGAATTAGCAAAAATGTATACATTTCAGTGTCAGCAAGAAAGCTGGCCTTTTAGAGACTTAGCAAAAATGTAAAAAAACGGGATGTATGTATTATACATTGTCAGTAAGTAAGCAAATTTGCTTTCTTAAATACTGGACAACAGGACATGTTTTTATCATATGACACTGTTAACCAAGGAAGTCTGAATGATCAGTTCAGCATTTGTATGTGTTTTTGCACAAGGTGTTTCCTTAAAAGACAATATTTCTTTACAGGATGAAAATATGTTTTTCTGCAAACACCAGAAATCATGTTATCATACAAAGTCCAAAATAGAGTACCATGGAGAAAAACAGGAGACTGTAGCAGATAACACTGTTAGAGATATTCTTTTGTATTGTATCTCTCATATCATCCATGCTGTTTGAGAAGTAAAGTAGTACAGTGCAACTAAAGCTGCAACAGTAGTGCATGTGGTTTGTTTCTAAAAAGGTATTGGTCACTGCTCAGAGTTTGGTGCTACATCAGTGTACACTCTGCAAGTTTCTGTGGGCAACAGACTGTAAATGCAATTATAACTAGACTTTGATTTCCAGCAGAATCCAGCCAGCAAGAACAACCCCCGGATTCTGCAAACCTTACACAACATGCAGGATTAGTGCAGGAGCTCCAGCAGGCAATATGTTTGCCATGTGATCCAGGAATAACCTGTAGGGGCGTGCACGAGCACTCCTGTACTAGTCCTGCATGGACTCAGCCCCTGTATGCAAATTACCGCATTTGCAAGAGAAATCCATGCAAATTAGGTGAATCTGCAATCCAGGAAGCTGGAAACTGGCCGTGCAGGACTAGTATAATCTGCAGAAATGTACTCCAGTAATGGAGTACATTTCTGCAAATTACAAAACGGAGCCATGACAGCTCCAAATAAAGGGTGGATATGTATAAACATGCCAATGGCCAATTATAAGGCCAATGACATGGAAAACACTTGGAAAAAAAATCAACTTTTAATTGTTTTTAGCCAATCTCGGCTGTTTAAGTGTAGGACAGCGGCACGCTAATGGGATCAGGGGGAAATAAGAAAATAAACCTAAAATAAGCATTCTAACTAAAATCACTATTCTGCCATTATACTCAATGACAGCTCTAAACCCTTTCTTATTTGCACTGGTGATGGACAGGTTGACAGACAAGATCAGACAGTTATCCCCGTGGACTATGATGTTTGCAGATGACATTGTGATATGTAGTGAGAGTAGGGAACAGGTTGAGGATACCCTGGAGAGGTGGAGATATGCTCTAGAGAGGAGAGGAAAGAAGGCCAGCCAGACTAAGATGGAATGTGTGTGTGTGAATGAAAGGGAGGATAGAGGAATGTTGATGATGCAGGGAGTAGAGTTAGGCAAAGGTGGATGAGTTTAAATACTTGGGATCAACAGTTCACAGTAATGGTGAGTGTGGAAGAGAGGTGAAGAAGAGAGTACAGGCAGGGTGGAGAAGAGTGTCAGGAGTGATTTGTGACAGATGAGTACCAGTAAGAGTGAAAGGGAATGTCTATAAAGGGTACTGAGACCAGCTATGTTATATGGGTTGGAGACAGTGGCATTGACAAAAAGGCAGGAGTCAGAGCTGGATGTGGCAGAGTTAAAGATGTTAAGACTTGCAGTGGGTGTGACGAGGCTAGACAGGATTAGGAATAAGTATATTAGAGGGTCAGCCCAGGTTGGACAGTTTTGAGACAAAGCCAGAGAGGCGAGATTGCGTTGGTTTGGACATGTGCTGAGGAGGGATGCTGGGTATATTGGGAAAAGCATGCTAACGATGAAGCTGCCAGGTAAGAGGAAAAGAGGATGGCCTAAGATAAGGTGTATGGATGTGGTTAGAGATGACATGCAGGTGGTTGGTGTGACAGAGCAAGATGCAGAGGACAGGAAGAAATGGAAACAGGTGATCCGTTGTGGCGACCCCTAACCGGGAAAAGCCAAAAGAAGAAGACACAGTGGCAGGCAGAGGACAGCATGGCCAATGAATAGTGGCTGCTAAGGGGGGAGGCTCAGTGTGGGACATGTAACTATGCATTTAGCAGGCAATCCTATGCAAATGAGGGGAATGATAGTGAATCCCAGATTTCCCCTGCATTCTAATCAGCTCCCAATAGTGTAAGAGCAGGAATAGCTTGGTGCAAGCCTATGCGTTAGCTGACATCATAGGGGTGTGTGTCAGGCATAATGTAAGCAGATTGGAGCCCTGTGGCTTGGGTCTGCTCCAAGCTAAGCACAGCTAAGCAAGGGGGGTGTCTGAGGTTGCCTAGCACTCTTTACATTGCCTAAGCAGGTGTGCGCACCGCACAGGGGTTTTAAAGGGAAAAAAAGTAAACCAGGAAATAGCTGCTCTGTGCACATTTATTTATTCCAGTTTGATGACCGGGGAGGTCCACTGAGCTTGGGGAGCCCATTTTCAGTGGAGAACCGGGGAGAATAGCTCCAATACATAGTTACATGAATAATTACTAAGAAACTTTGCATTACTGACAAATAAATAGGTAGCATTCATAAAGAAACAAACAATTACAATTTTGTTTAGGTGTAAAAGACAGGCAAATGGCCTTGAGGCTAGATTTTACAGTATAGTTATTTATACACAATACAAATGAGCAAGGTTAGCTAGGTGAGAGGTTAGGCAGGAGTAAAAGTGGAGGAGACCTTGAGAGGTATAGGGTGAAGAGTACAGTTGCTGTTACTGTTTGAGTAAAGGTGAGAATGAAGAAGAGTTTTAAAGTTAGCAATGTGTTTGCGCGGTACGCCCCTGGGCTTAAACAGGAAAGCAATGGGAAGGGAAAACAGTAGTAGGAAGGTAATCAAGGAGAACTAGCATAGCTGGCAGGTGAAATGCATCAGAATCGGCCAATTACACAGGCAGCAGCCCAGCCCAGCCCAGAACACTACTGTAAACTATGCAAACATCTTTCCCTCTGTTTTTTCCCATACTCTACACAACCGGTGTATACAAACGGGGAAGTTTTAACAAACAAAACAACAAAATGATAGGGGCTGCAGTAGCTATCATACAACAACATGTGGAACAGGCCGAGGGTGGTAAGGATGTGAAAGCTGTCGACCAACCCACAGTGAAGAGATGGAGAAGAGTGTACAGACCCAGAGTAACCTACCAGGGGCTACATGAGCTGGAGATAGTGGAGCACTACAGGGTGGACAGAGACCTCTTACAGGAAATTGTTGAGCTGTGCTGGCCACGCCTGACACACAGAACTAAGAGAGGAGAACCTATCCCAGTGGATACAAAGGTATGTGTAGGCCTAAGAATACTAGCTACAGGTACCTTCCAAAGGCCAACTGGGGATATGATGGGGATCTCACAGGCACCAGCATCCAGGGTACTCCACCGGTTCCTGGATGCCATGTCGGCACATGCTGGTGAGCACGTATATTTCCCCAACACCCGTGAGGCGTTGGCCAGCAATATGCAACTGTTCCACCAAATAGCAGAATACCCTGAGGTAGTGGGTGCTATAGACTGCACACACATACACAAAGCACCACCCTGTGAGCGGGGTAGGATCTACATCAACAGCAAGGGCTTCCCCTCCATCAACTGCCAGGTCGTGTGCGATGCCCAGGGCATAATAATGAATTTGTGTGCTGGATGCCCTGGAAGTTATAATGAATCCCACATCTGGCATCTGATGCAGCTGTAACAGAGATTTGCCAATGGGGACATCCCTTACAGTCACCGAGTGGGGGACGCTGGTTATACACTGGAGCCATGGCTGATGACAATCATCAGAAATGCAGACACACCCAAATAAGAACCATAATGAGGCAAACGCACAGACCAGAATTATAATTGAGCATCCCAAACACATGCTCTATCACAGTTCCGGTGCCTGGACACATCTGGTGGAGCCTAACAATACTCACCAGCTACATGTACCCAAATTGTTATCGTATGTGCCATGCTACACAATGCGATCCTGCGGAAAAAGCTGCAGCAGGAACAGCACTGGGCAGGGCCAAGGCCTGCACAGGCACAGAGTGACTCGGAGGAGAAACAACCTGAGACTGCCCCAGTAGGCAGAAGGAGGCATGCCCAGTATGCCTTGGCAAAGAGGCAACGCATAGCACATACACTGACACAGGAGGGACCTAGGGAATGACACCTATCTCTGACTCGCACATACAGTAAAAGGGATGCCAAACATGACACTACCTGTGCTCAACCATGTGTAGGGAGTATACATGTGCTTCTGACATAGGCAGCCCTGCAGCACCACCCCCAATAGTGGCACACCCACAAGGTAAGTCACTCAATCTACCACTTGCCAAATGGAGTAGAATGTGTTGTTACCTGTATGTATGGTATGGATGTGAGCATGCAAGGGAATCGGGTGGCTGAATGGTATGCCAGCAGATAGTAGACACCTACAGTGGTAACATGAGATCTGTAACAAATACTGGTGTCACCACAGTAGCCAGTACTACACAGGGCGACAAAATCCACTGCAGGAGATGTGCTGGGCCACATTTGTGTCCATATGACTCACACATGCCAGTCAGGAAGGTTCACATACCCAACAACAGTCTCAGCCAGCAGGACAGGTGTAGACAAACAAACAAAGGCTGTGCTATGGCCTCCGAATGATGCCTATGGTACCTTCCCCAGGCCTACACAGACAGACTACAGCAGGTCAGGCAGTGGGGTGTTAGTTCTGAAGGGTAGGAAGTCAGAAACTAATGTAGGTCAATCAAAGCTAAGACCTGTAGTACACTGATATGCCTCTAGTCAGCATGATAGGTTAGAATACAGAATGAAATGGAGTACCTGACATACCAGTACAGTTATAGCAAATGTGTAAAAGTGTCAGGTGTGCCCCCCCCCCACCAATCCTGTGAAGAAATGTAGTAACAGTCAGGTGTGCCCCCCACTCCTCTGTAGGCATGTAGAAACAATCAGGTGTGCCCCTTCCCCCAATCTTGCGTATAAATGTAGTAACAGTCAAGTTTGCCCCCTCCCACAATCCTGTGTAGGAATGTAGAAACAGTCAGGTGTGCCCCCCCCCAACCCTATGTAGAAATGTTGTAACATGTATGTGTAGGTACAATACCAGTGGAGCACAGAGGTGGCCAAGTTACAGGATAGGTTGTAGCATCTGCACAATATGCAGGTATGTGTGTTTTAGGTTGGTGTATGTTTCATATTGTGTGAGACTGGTCAGTATGTATGCATGCTGAGAAGACCTGGTGGCCATTGCCCACTACTGCTGATACCAGGGACAAGTCCTCACAACTGCAGTGCCAATGACAATACCCACCAGTATAACACATGCTAGCAGTAAACCACTGTAAATATATGGTGGTAATATGTGTCACCATCTGAAAGACTGACATGGCATGGCTGTTAGGCTAGATATACAAGCAGTACACAGGGGGAAGTACCCCAGACATACAATATATATTGTGTCACTGTGAAATGTAAACACCCTTGGAATTGTATATACAGGTATGCATCACATTATCTGGTCCTGTAGTAAGGGATACCGGTGTTGTATACGCGAACACTTGCAGATCACAAAGGAGGTAGGACTGATGTATTGGGAACCAGCTGAAGTACCTGCACATGCCAGCATAACTGGAATGCCCAATGCATATCTGTGTGTCAGATGCAAGTAGTGTCCATAGCACACATGCACCCAGCCCACTCAAACACCACCCACAGGTACCTCTCTGGTCATATCCCTACTGTGGGGAATGGGTACAATATAACCCCACCTGTATATGGCAACAGTGAATGAATGCATCATGCAGTCCAGGTGTGTCGCTAGCCGTAGGTAGCACCCTGCCAGCATCTGCATCATCTTAACAAGACTGATAGAAGGTACTGGCATGAGCACCTAGCACACCTACCCTGTCACCCCAGGGGAATATACTGTATGGCGGTCTGAGACTGTAGGACTGACAGAATGCAACGGCCTGCCGCATCTGGCCCGCATCAACACCTAATGGCCCACAGGCCTCTGCCAAGGGCCTGTCTCACATGTACTGCCAATGCATGTTATGGCATGGACACCCAAATAACATAACACACTCCCCGTAAGCCATATGCAAGGACATGTGGACAAACCACAGTAACATGTCCACCATGTCCCACTGCATTAACTGTGGGCCAACACCAACACACAGCTATAATGGGGTGATAACCTTAGGGAAAGTATCAGAGAATGTATGCATAATGTTTGGAAGAGAATAGAATAACAGAGGGGGGTGGGGTGGGAGCATGGGCAGCATGGAATGTGCAAGGTCCAACACAAAGCTGTGTGCACACACTATCCCTGGCTGCAAACACAAATGGGTGGCTACATACCTGCCCATACACCACAATAGGGTAATGTTCTGGCTCATGGCCCCTGCCTCGGGGTAACCTGTGCGAATCTGTACAGCTATGAGGTATTGCCACAGTAATACAAGGCCATACGGTCATGTCGATGGATGTACAAATATGGGATCCTCTGGCAGCACTGTACCAAGGTGCTGAACCAGATACACAGACCCAGCAGCAAGTGTCTGCAGCTCCCCCCTCCAGAATGGCATAACTTACCATGAATATTACTACAATACCGCACACAACTGCAGTCACCCTTGTCCCCCAAGACATCACTGTGAGCAGGAATGGCCACCTGACAGTACATGAGGACAGAATACATCACAGTGTATAACAGTACACGTCTGAAAATCTCTACTAAACACCAGTACCATGTAGCTGAAGCCGCACAGACACAATCACCTACAGTACACACCATCCCCTGCACACTTTGTCCCCATATTGCCAAATGATTGACGGATACCCTGCAAAAACAGTTTGCTACATGTAGGTGTACAGCACAAAGGTGTGCACTGGAGCACAAACTACCTGGAATCAATCCACACATTCAATACAGAAGGGCATACTGGACATGCTCACACACACACACACACACACACACACACACACACACACACACACACACACACACACACACACACACAAATGAAGGCAATGTCAGACAACAACATACTGGAAGGTCATACTAGGCATGCTCACACACAAACAAATGAAGCCCATATCTGCAAACAACAGTGGACCATATATACCTGGCAGTTGCAAATGTTTGTGCAGACACTCCTCGGTATGCACCAGTCATGCTTTGCACACACAGTGGATAGGAATACAGACATATATCCAAGGATAACACACTATAATAAGCCAAACATAGACGTACACAGATGTGTAGAAGAGAGTGACTGTGACAAGGAGCCATCCATTATGAGGCCTGTCCCACCCAGCACACAGCCAAATGGCTACAACCACGAGGTTTAAATGTCACTCACTGTAGACATTAGCCACCAGTATCAGTCAGCATTACAGACTATGTGGTGCAAGTGCTAGCTGTGCAACATGACTGTACATGAAAGTAGTCATCTAGCAGCTGTATATACATATTTGTGGAATATAACCCTGCGTGTGCCTGCATGTGGTGTGTCAACCTCTAGATGAATGGGTTATGGACCATGCATACACACTGCCCTCCCCATAGCCCTACTATGACAAGCCTGCTGAGGTCAACCACTTTGAAATACACCTTTGGGAAAATTGTAGCCTAGTAATCTCTGTGGCACATCCTATAACTGTGTACTGCTGTAGTGTGATAAACTAGTTAGGTAGGAGTTCTAATCCCAGACATGGCAACTGTGTGCGTGTCTCTGTGTAGAGAGCAATGCTTTATAGGCTAGTCACACCCACTACAATTCAAATGCCCCACTATGACAAGGCTGATGTCATTCACTGTGAAATACACTTTTCGGAAAGCTGTAGCTCAGTAATCTCCGTGGCACGTCCCATAACTGTGTATTGCTGTAGTGTAATAAACTAGTTAGGTAGGCGTTCTAATCCCAGACATGGCAACTGTGCGTCTCTATGTAGAGAGCAATGCTTTTTAGGCTACTCACGCTCACTACAATTCAAATGCCTTACTTTGGCAATCCTGCGGCTGTCATTCACTGTGAAATACACCTCTGGGGAAAGAGTACTCCAGTAATCCCTGTGGTGTGTCCTATAACAGTGTAATGCTGTAGTGTGATATAGAACTCTGGTATGGGGTTCAATTCCCACACATGGCAGGTGTGGAAGTTCGTGTGTGTGTTTCTAGGTCTGTGTAGGGAGCAATGCTTTTTAGGCTAGTCACACTCACTACAATACAAATGCCCTACTTTGGCAAGCCTGCTGATGCCATTCACTGTGAAATACACCTTTGGGGAAGGAGTACTCCAGTAATCCCCATGGCACTTCCTATCAAAGCATGATGCTGTAGTGTGATATAGAACTCTAGTAGGGGTTCTATTACACATGGCAGGTGTGGATGCTTGTGCGTGTGTTTCTATGTCTGTGTAGAGAGCAATACTTTTTTGGCTACTCACACTCACTACAATTCAAATGCCCTACTTTGGCAATCTTGCTGATATCATTAACTGTGAAATATACTTTTGGGGAAGTAGTACTCCAGTAATCTCATTGCGGGGTGGGTTTGGCAAATTTTTTTTTATATGGTGGCCCTAGTATATGTCACAATGTCCACCGTAAAGGGATAACAGATGTGAAATAGCCGAGAGGCTGGGGTGCAAATTCATACCCCTACATGTGACATCAAGACCAGGCGAACAAAGTCAACAACCCTTGTATTACCCAGAGAACACTCTCAACCCTTGTCTCATACATACACACACACACACACACACATACATACACTTGCCTAGGCAACAACAATGTTGGTAGTACCCTGCATAATGCCCACTGACAGTAACCATGGCATGATTGCAGTAGGCTACAGAGGGCATGGCACCCTCTCCATCAGTCCAATAGGCACGTACATGCAGACAGTGCACCTTCCCAGTGTTCCCCACTGGACTCCGGCAACACCTGTGGTACCATCAAATGTGACTCACAAAGGACATACCATGCCTGAAACACATGCCCTGTATGGACAGATGCCACTGACACCAGGGAATACCTGTATCATGCCATCAATCTAGCTGCAGGGTCAACCTGCTGTCCATTGACAGTTCCTGCCACATGAGGCCAGGACTGGCACATCTGATAACAATTTGTGTACACAACATGGGCCAGACACCCCAGGTACAGTTCCACATGTCACTGTACATGCATGTGAGATGTGTGCACATCCCAGACACAGTCCATGTCATGGACAAAGGAACACATACATGGCAAGCAACGCACAGCAATGGCCACACACAACAGTTACCCAGGTGACTGGATGGTGAATATAATACCCACCTGTGTGGGCAAATCCAGACACTACATCCCTGAGCCACACTGTAGACCATTATCTGGCCTGATGCCAAGGTATACCCATCACCTAGCCTTGTATAGCCATCTGGCACAGTCGACCACTACACACCCGTGAAGCAATGCACCCATGCATGTCAGTACTGGCACCCTGTGTCTGTGTGATTGGTGTATGATGCCTATGACCACATTCACACTCACTACAACCCCCACTAGCATACTGAAGTATGCTGTCTGATGTCAGACACCTCCACATACCCTTCGCCCATATAACCTCTGTATAACCCCTGTGGTCATGTGATACCTGCACAGTACTGTGTTGTGGCAATCTATCTAGTGATGAGTTGTATTCCTGACCCTGCCAAGTGTGTCAATGTGTGTGGGTCCCTGTGAGAGTGTGGCTGTGTTCATATGGACAAGCACGTGTACTACACCTACCGTATAACTAACATATCACCGTTGCAGATGTCACTCACCATCACATGTACTTTTGGAGAGCTCCTCAACATGTAACCTATGTGGCACATCCAATAACTGCATAGACATGTGATAGCAATACACAGTCAGTCAGGGGTTTGATACCTTGTACTGGTAGGTGTGTGACACAAACATGCTTAAGTTTTACTCTCCCATCCCTCCCTGACTTCTCTTTGCCTCTGTCTGCCTCTCTCACTCCCTCTCTGATGGATGTGGAGACTTGCACCTACTTTGCTTAGGCAGCAGCATGTGTAAAGTGATGCTCATCAGCTGATGGCCTCTGCATGAATTGCAGTCCTCCTCTAGCTGACTGTATGTGGAACAGCTGTGGTAACATTCCCATAGCCAATTGCATGGAAATACACTCCAATATCTAGGAGCACCATGGTGGTGTTGGGCCTTTTCATTCACTGTGAGCAGGAACTAGATCAGTTGTTTGGCAAACAGCATCACAAATGGATTGGGGATTTAGCTCTAAACATACACTGTGGAAACAGGCCAACACACAAGAGGAGGATGTGCCTGACTTGACTACAGACTGTAAGTACTGCTACACTGCATCTGGAGTAATGTTAGTTTAACAGTGTGTGTGTGTGTGTGGATATGGCTGTCCTACAAGTTTAATACAGGTCATGTCAGTGCTATGTTTATGAGGAATCCCCATCTGTAGAGTCATCTGCAAACAGGGCAGTGTATGGTGCCTTGTGTTACCCACAGAACACCTATCTGTGAACTACGGAAGGTAGTGTGAGGATTGCAGTCAGTAGATGGTGACAGCCGTGAGAGTTACAGACTTAATATCCCTCATAGGACATCATACCTCTCAACCTAGAAAGATCAAAAATCTGGACAAAGGACCATGAAAAATAGGTACAAATCTGTATGCTAATTAACAAAATCTGCATACATAATTATGCAACCCCGCCCACTCCAGCAAATTGTGGGATACCAACTTTCAAACGTAAACTGAAGAACAGACAACCAAAATATGGCCCCAGACACTGTAGTAAATGGTAACCATTTTTTTAAATGTGTAGTAATGTTCACTGGGAAGGGAGAAGACGAACCTTAGGATTGTGTTTTTGGTGACTTGCAGTATGTGGATTTTGTGGTAAAAGTGGGGCACTTAATGGTAGTCAATATTCTAATCTTAGCAAAAGAATATTGTAGTTTGCTAGGCCATCCAAAAGTCATTCTCCATGGCCTACTGATCAGTGGCATACCTAGAATTTGTGCCGCCCTTCCCCTCTCAAAAAATCATGGTCGAATGGGGCCCCTCACACACACCCATCCCCCCCTGCAACCATTCCACTATCTCATTACTTGGCCATTTCTCCTCATTTTCCATAAACACTGTAATGTGCATACTGCTTTACTTCAATGATTATTTGGATTTCATTTAAAACTTTTATTTTACATTTTATAGCACAAACACTAATAGACATCTGATAAACAAAGCAATAGTCTCACAATGAATACAGACTTGGCATTAAAACTTCTCTGTCCTTGAAACTCACGTTCACTGAAACAGTACCGAAACCCACAAAGAAAATGCATCTGGCCAGTGGTGGATAAAGATTACCTTTCAGCTGTTTTAAAATCATAGGCCCCTTGCACACGAAACATACATGTATTCTTTGATCCACCTTCCTGGCTGTATTAAATTATATCCTTGTATAATACAGCACACTTGTTAGAGCTGTTTTGAATATTTTTCCAGTAAGCAATGAAACAAAATGCATGAACCAATAATGACAAAACTGCCCAATTCCAAACATTTCTATCATAAAAGTCTACTCAAACTTCTACAATCCACCAGTATCAGTAAATATGCACACTCTCTGCAAAAGTAAAAGTCATCTAAATAATTCCACAGTAAAGAGATCTGTAACTAATAAAAAGGTTGCTGCTAGCAAACTTTATATTTCATTGTTTCATCTACAAATAAAGTGCCATTGCCCTTGAGGAATAAATTGCATATGTTACATTAAAAAATGTAAAGCTAGTAATACTGCAATAGGGAATGGATGGCAAACTGATAACAGGTAAGTTACTAGATATCTCCACCAAATAAGATATTCTCAGGACTACAGCATCCACCCTCAAAAAGTACAACACAGTAAAGTATCAGCAATCCATCTACATATTGTGGGAGTATAACCCAAAGCCTGTAAGTATTCTACCTGTTGCACTACTAACAACACAAACAGATTTGTGCCATAAGCAGCACTAAACTTCTCTCCTCCAGAAGAGCTATGCAGCACAAGACATCTGCAAAATGCAAAAATGTATTGGGGGGGGGGGGACAAAGGCCCCAAACCAAGGACTCATTTTAAACATTGCTTGTATAATCCTAGAAAAGCTGCTCGAATAAAATGTTTTGTGTTACCATGCATTTCCTGAAACACAGGAAGACTGAAAATTAAATGGCTATCATTATTTGGTGAATTCAGTTCTCACTGATTTGCCAAAAAAACACAAATTTTAAGAGGAAAAGACCAAATGTATTAGCCAAACATTCCAGATATTGTGTAAAATATTGGACAGTTGAGAACTATGGTTAACCTAACCGGAGCATTTTTTACACACACACACACACACACACACACACACACACACACACACACACACACACACACACACACACACACACACACACACACCTTCTCAAGCCACATGCAAAGATTAATAGAAGTACCCTACACACACACCCTTCTTCTCAAGCCAAATGCAAAGATTAACAGAAGTACAAAATCAAGTTTGCCGCTGTTTCCTCCTTAACAGAAGTTTGCTGCTGTTTCCACCTTAACATAAGTCTGCTGCCGTGTTTCCTCCGTAATAGAATACCCTGTTGCTAACACACACCTCTTTTCCTCATTAACAGACTGCCTTGCTTTCTCAGGTTTCTCAAACACAGAGACCAAGACAGCTATTGCACTTCTCTCCTTAACAGAATTAAGCACAAAAGCAAGAATACTATGTTGCTGGCAATTTTCTCTTACACACACACTTCTCGCCTTAACAGAATTAAGTTCAAAAGCAAGTTTACTGCTGCCGTGTTTCCTCCTCAACTTCACACACGCACACACATTTCTCTACTTAACAGATTTCAGTTCAAAAGCAAATTTATTGCTGCCGTGTTTACTCATTCACAGAATACCATGTTGCTGGCAAGTTTCTCATACACACACACACAGTCGAAGCCAGGAAAAAGCAATGCAAAGATGGAAAAGAAGGTTTACTGCTCAACAGAATACTATGACAGAATTAAGTACAAAACAAAAGCAAGTTTACTGCTGTGTTGCCGTGTTTCCTCCTTAACAGAATATCGTCCATGATGCTGGTGAGTTACTCACACACACTTCTGACTTCTCTCCTTAACAGAAAACAGATTTCAGTTCAAAAGCAAGTTTATTGCTGCGCTGCCATGTTTCCTCCTTAACAAACTGTCCGTGATGCTGGCAAGTTTCTCACACACACACACACACACACACACACACACACACACACACACACACACACACACATTTCTGAATTTTCTTAACAGATTTCAGTTCAAAAGCAAGTTTCCTGCTGTCACCTTTTCTCCTTGACAGAACACCATGTTGCTGGCAAGTTTCTCACACACACAGAGCCCAAGCCAGCAGAAAGCAATGCAAGAAAGATGCAAAAGCAAGTTTATTGCTTAATAGAATACTGTGACAGAATTAAGTACAAACAAAACAAAAGCAAGTTTACTGTTGTGCTGCCGTGTTTCTTCCTTAACAGAATATCGTCTGTTATGCTGGCAAGTTTCTCAAACGCATAGCCCAAACCAAATGCGATTGCGCTTTTCTAGTTATTCCTTAACTGAATTAAGTACCAAAGCAAGTTTACTGCTGCCATGTTTCCTCCTTAACAGAATACCATGATGCTGGCAAGTTTCTTACACACATACAGAGCCCAAAGCCAGGACAAAGCAATGCAAAAATGCGATCGCATTTGCAAACACACTTTGTAATGCAAGTATATGCACATTAAATAAAAGTCCCAGTTAAGTAAGCACAGTCTTAGCATGCACATAAGAATCAAGCCCCAGTTAGTGTCTTTTTTTTTTTTGCCTTACCTGGGGGAAGAAGCACACGCGGTTGTGGACCGGTGTGACTTTGCTGCAGCAATTAAAGTAAATACACGTGGTGAGGACCATCCTACTCTGCTGCCTGCACCAAGTTAAACTGAATATAACCAATCTTTCAGTATTCTCTGCCTCATGAAGCTGCCGTCAGCGATGATGTCAGGAACAAATTAAAAAAAAAAAAAAAACCCTGGGAAATTAAAGGGTCCACTCGGGAATTCGTGGCACCCCAATATTTTGCCCTCAAAACCAGTACTTACCGAGGAATTCATTATGGTTGAGAGGTATGTAGGACATATGTTGCAACACACCCTGTTACAACAGTAAATGTATGAGGTTATCACAGCAACATGTCAATATTGGCCATGTGTTTGTGCCCCCAGTTTCAACTCGGTCAACCTTTGTATATATGTCATGCAGTAAGAGATGCATATGTTCAGTACACCATATTTGACATCATATGTGATAACAAGCCAATTAGATATCAGACTGCTACATGTTATGTATAGTAGGGGTTATATTTGAGGACATAACCTGGGCATTCTGTGGTTGCGTGTACAGTACTGAGGTTTGTGTACTTATGGTGACTGCCAACAGTGTGTTCATTGTGAATATGTACCTTGGCCTGTGTACAGACTGTGGTAGATGATACTGTTCTTGTTCCTGTTCTATCTGATGTTACATACTGCTCCACTGTACGTTATCCTATTGGATTACATGTTTGTAGGGCCAAACACACATGTCCCATACCACAGACAGGCATCAGACCACACTGTGTAGTGGCCCAGTATATGTAGGGTTGGTGTGTGAGTGGCACATATGAGGAAGGTGTTGATCAGATAGTCCATATACTGTAATATTACACTAGCTTACCATATGGAGCTGTGTTCACATTGGTTGTGGTTACGCACTTTCACACAAGTGTCTGTTACTCTGTGCTGTGAAATGCCTGTAGAGCCTGCTATCTATGCAGGTATATGTGTATTCCCCCATAGGAAATGTAGGCCAGTGTTGAGGCAGTCTGCCTGTAGCCTGCACAATGCTTTGTTACATGCCTAGCAGCTTAGTGTACTTACCCAGTGAGATGTCATGTCCAGATACTTGCTAGATGTACTGCTGCTGGGCCACGATAACAGTCGTGTATGTCAGACAAAGCAGTGGGATGCTGTACACATGTATGTCACTAACTAGTGGGTAGTATGTGGCCATGGCACCTCTGTACCAGTGGTTGTGTGTCAGGACAGGGGTGTATGAATGCATAACCTGTGGGGGCAAATGTATACCAGTACCTACTTGATATACCCATCTACATGGCTGTTAACATCCACATTGTCAGGCTTGGTCCACATGTCCTGCACTAAGGGGTTCTGTGTATACCTCTGGACTGACCAGAGTATGTCAGACTGTCCACATATATTGGCCATATCTCTGCCGTAGTCCACAGGAGCATTACTGTGCTAGCAGGGGTACTGTACTATTTTGTCCTTAGGATGTCTGTCAGTAGCAAATGGTGCACATGTTAAAAGCAGATGTGACCTCCCGCACACACCATGTCTGTGAAGACAATCCCTATTGCAGTAGCAATAGTCTACAAATATACCTGCAATACACATACCTGACATCCCTTTGCGCTAAGAGGTTGGGATTACTGGGGCTGAGGTAGGGCTCCACTCCATGTTCAGGACATATGGTGAACATATACGTATATATAATTATCCATATATCTATATATATATATATATATATATATATATATATATATATATATA
The DNA here is from genome assembly GCF_019279795.1 of Protopterus annectens. Lineage (NCBI taxonomy): Eukaryota > Metazoa > Chordata > Ceratodontiformes > Protopteridae > Protopterus > Protopterus annectens. The sequence continues at coordinate 1,080,420,929 of NC_056732.1, read as the reverse complement.
TATATACACACGTTTGTCTTTCGGCTTTTCCCAGTAAGGGATCGTCACAGCAGAACTTCGGTCCACTAATGACTGGCAGAAGAGTTTTACGAAACGCCGAGGTGCCAGCTCGACGCCTAACCTTCAACGAAGGCATGCCCATTTACGCATGCATGTCTTTCGAACGCTACCCAACCGCGGGGAGGACATGCAGACTCCACACAGAAGAAACTCCCAAGCCCAGCCGAAAATCGAACGGGAGAACCTCTTGCTGTGAGGTAACAACGCTACCACCGCGGCAGTCTTGTATGTATGTGTGTGTGTGTGTGTGTGTATATATATATATATATATATATATATATATATATATATATACACACACACACACACAAAGATGTACACATGGCCATATACATATGTTGCACTATACAGATATGTATGAGTATACATGTGTATGTATAGAGGTGTAGACCTATTTTATATATATTTTATTATTTTACATTTGTTGACCGGGCTAGTCTAACTGAATATGTCCATTTTCAGTAGAGACCCGGGGAGATAAGCTCCAAGACACGATCCAATAAAAAAAATACAAAAAATCAAATATTATAATAAAAATAGCAATTATTATAGTAAAAAAAAATTATCAACAATGGTAATGTGTATTACAGCATAGAGGTTGTAACAGGATGTAACACTGAGGTCAAGAGTCATAAACAGTGCAAATTGAAAGTACGGAGACATAATATAGGTTAAGTCAGAAGTACATAAAGGAAGTTAGATGTGTAGAGATGTTGCAATGGATTTACTTAACAAAAGGTATATAAAGAGGATAGAAATAATGAAAAAAGGTAGACAAGAAAAATATAAGATGGAAGATGTAACAGAGGGTAATAAGCACTGGATAGGCAAGTCAATTTTGTAAAGGTGGATGACTAGTCTGGTTTGGAACAGGGACATAGCCAGTATGATTTGAGGAAAAGTTTAAGTCTGTTTTTTAAGAGCAATAAAGAGGCGAGTGAGGAGAGGTCATTAGGAGGAGATTCCAGGATTTACCTACAGTATTAGAGAAGAAAGAACCCCCAGCCCTGTTATTAGGTTTAGAGGTGTATACAAGAAGTTTGTGTGATGAGTGTAAGGACTTCAGATTTTTATAGGGGGTGATAAGGCTAGATAAACTTGGAGTATTAGAAAGTTTATAAAGAATGTTGTGGGCAATGGTTAGTTGGTAAAATTGAATCAGGTGTAGTAGTTCTAACCATACCAGCTGGTTTAAATTTATACAATGGTGGGTTCGGAATGGGTTGCCTGTAGCAAATTGTGCAATGTTATTATAGGACATTTCCAATTTGCTGAAGTTATTCTTGGAGAGATTAGTAAAATGGGTGAGGCATAAAGGAGTGTAGAGATCAAATGGGTGTGAGCAATAGTAGTTTCAGCAGTAGGAGAAAGGAAGGGTTTAATCCTATAGAGAGTGCCAATTTTTTTGTTGACAGACTTTATAGTATTATTGATGTGGATGTCGAAGTTCAGATTATTGTCGATGGTGACACCTAGTAGTTTGGTGTCAGAGTCTGTAGATATTATAGTAGCATTGGTAGATGTCACAGAGAATTGAAGAGGACAGAACTTCTGAGCAGGAGTGAAGAAGAGCAGTTTGGTTTTCTTTGGGTTCAAAAGAAGGCAATGCTGAGTGAGCCATTGTTCAACTATGTTGAATACTTTTTGGGTGAGAGAGTGAAGGTCACGGGAGGATGTAGCTGAACATAATAGTCTGGAGTAGTCAGCATATTGTATGCAGGTGGCTTGTGGGATAGCTAGATGAAGGTCATTAATAAATATAGAGAAGAGGTTCAAGTATGGACCCCTGAGGGACACCTAACATAACGGGTAGATGGGTGGATAAAGTGTTATGCCAAAGTACTGCTTGCTGTCATTTGTCAAGGTAGGATTGGAACCATTTTATGGAAAGTGGGTCTAATGACAGAGATTTTAGTATGTTTTGAGAATCTGGTGGCTTACCATGTCAAATGCTGTAGACAGGTCGATAAATAGAGCAGAAGAAAGATTGTTCAGGTTTCGGTGCCTGTTAATGTAGTCAGTAAAGGAAAGGAGGGCAGTGGTAGTGCTGTGTGAGGGTCTGAAACCATGTTGACAGTTGGAAAGTAAATGGCTTTCGATTAAATGGTGGAGTAGTTGCTTATGGATACATTTCTCCATAATTTTAGCTAGGGGAGAAAGTAGGGCAATGGGGCGATAAGTTTGATAGTTCCGTGGAATGTCCAACTTTATGTAGGAGGATAATATGGGAGACTTTCCATAAGATGGGGATGTAACCTTCAGTAATAGTTCTGTTGATCAGTATGGAAATAGGACTGGCTATAGCCTTGGATGACAGCTGTAGATATTCAGAAGGCCGTAGGTCTGCAGAAGGAGAGCATGGTTTCAGTTTATTCAATAGGGCTTGAATAAATGTGGCTAGGACAGGTTTGAAATGAACAGGGGGTTGGGGTTGAGGAGTATGAAGGTAGTGTGAAGGTATTAGGGGATAGTTGACTAGCTAGTGTTTGGATAGCATCTGTAAAGAAGGTATTGGCTGTATGGATGGGATTTTTCTGGTCTGTATTTTGAGGGTTTGGTGTAGTGGATTGACCTGGGTGGAGTAACTGCTTAATGCTAGCCCAGAATTTCTCTGGGCTGTTGTGATTAGGTTGTTGATATTGTAAGTAGTAGTTTTGTTTATCAGAAAGTATGGCCTTCTTAGTGTCATTTCTTAGCTGTCTTAAAGGTTAGTCGGTCAGCAGGGTTTTTTGTCATTCTCCATTTGGCCCAATACTTATTTCTGAGATGAATTTTGTGTTTGGTTTCATAAGAAAGCCATGGGGCAGACTTGGCCTTAATTCTAATAGATCTGGTTGGAGCGTGGCGATTAAGAATGGCAAGGAAGGTAGAATTAAAGAAATTAACGGCTTCATCTAAAGTAAGTTGTTTTAAGGGAACCGAATTGCATGCTCTTGGTTCCATTTGGAATAGATCAGGGTTAAATTTCTTTTTGGATCTAATATGTCTGATAGAGGTTGGAGTGGGGGTGTTGGCTTTATGTCTGATGATGTAGGTAAGTGAGTGGTCACTTATCATCAGGGAGGGTTCCAGAATTATAGTAGTGAGTATGACTGTTTGTGAGAATCCAGTCTAATATGCTTGCTTTCTTGTTAGCTTTATTTATTCTGGTGGGGGAGGTAATGGTTTGAGAGAAACCATATAGGTTTATGTGGGTGGTACGAAGGCTACAATAGGAATTCCAGTCTAAATTCACATCACCTAGGATTATGGTTTCCTGAGGCAGGTGTTGGGATAGCCAGCACAGGATATTTTCCAAGGTGGCTATGTTATTTCCAGGGGGGCAGACACATACAGATAATATAGAATGATTTAACATTGTTAAGTTCAAGTTTAGAGATGAGAATCTCAGCATTGGAATCCAGAGATAGATTACAGTTGTAAGTGGTTAACTGAAAGCCAGATTTAAACAGAATAGCAGCCCACCACCTTTCTTAGCTACTCTGTCAACTCTTAGGATATTATATCCAGGTGGAATAATTTCATTATCTTTGATGACAAGTTTTAGCCATGTTTCTGTTAGGCAGATAATGTCAAAGGAGTACACTTCTAGGAGAGCATGGAGTTGAGTCACTTTGTTGTTAATACTACGTATATTAAGATGAGCTAGTAGGAAAGGGTTGAGAGTTGGCATGTTGGTTGGGGTAGTTAATTTGTGGATATATTGGGTGCTCATACGAGGAGAGTAAATATGCAAAGGTTAAAAGTGGTAGTGGTAAAACAGTGAAGCAGAACAGAATTTGAAAAGGGGTAGTTGAATTAGCCATTGGGAAGGATTAGCTATTAGTTGTATATATGTGGGGATGGAAGTATTTAAGGTGAAAGTGGTGAGCATGGAGGGGAGTGGTTAGAGATGGGAGATGAAAGAGAAGTTGGTCAATGGGAAATGTGTGGAGGGTAATGGGAAAAGGAAGAGGTGTGGTTAGAAAGTATAAGAGCAGGACCCCTGGGGTGGGTGGGAATTGGGGGTAGGGAGGGGAGCGGAGTGAACCTGTAGGGCGAATGGAGCAGGTAGACACAGAGACTGGAGCAATTGTAGAGGAAACAATCAGCAGGACTGACATGTGAAAGTAAGTTTTTAAAAGTCAGACATGGTAAAGGCCAGTGAGAAGTGATCCTAGGAAAAGTAGTAATAGACAAGTAGTAGTAAAGAGTAAGGTGGGAGAACATGATAGCAATGCAGGTACAATAGGAGAAATAGGGTAAGTAGTTATGTAATGGGAGGAGGAGTAGGGGATGAGGCTGGGTAATGGGTGCCACCTAGTGGACAGGCCTAAAAATGCAAGCAGATATAAGATGGAGTAAACAAGGGAAAGGTGGGAGCTTAGTCAAAAAAAGAGGGATGCTAAAGAGGATGGGAGAGAGAGTAATTTACGTATAGAATGGGGGGAAGCTGCTGGCTGCCCTAACTCAAGATGTAAATTACCACCTGTAGCAGTGGTACACTAGCAGAATGACAATTCAGGCAGGAATCATTTAATGCACATACTTTTCCTGAATCCTTGATATAGGGTTTATAGGGCAGATAGGCTGTGAGGTGTATCGCAGGTAGTTGCAGGGGTTCCTTTAGTTTCTGACAGACTAGTGCTGGAAGCACAAGTACAGCAGGATAACGTGTACACATATATAAAACCAAATTCCTGTTGTGTAAACCTCATGGTTGTGTATACCCTTCCAGATGTATCTCACCATATGTATCTGTTAGGTGTACATTATGAAAAAATATATGTGATGCAACAGTCATATTAATAACAAGGACCACACAATTTAGGAAGTAAAGGCAATTGTTCAATACTACTCAATATGTGTATTGATAGCTATATTGGTAAAACAACAGCTGTCTTCACAGTGGTCAAGGCGTAGTGGTTAAGTGTTGTCACTTTAGTGTACAGGCTCCTGGGTTCAAGATCTGCAAGGGCTGTTCATTTTGTTGCAGGGCAGAACAAGGTCGGTCAGATACAGAGTGGTTAAGGCAGTTTTGAGCAGCTTTAAGCAGGTTTGTGCAAAGATAAGGGGTGCTAAGCTATGAGTAAATGTACGTGTTCTTACACCGTGTAAACTTCACTTACCAGTGCACAAATCAGCTCGGCTGTTATACTGCAGCAATGCTGATACTTGCTAAGCATGGCATAGCCCTGGTAAACAGGTCACACCACCCAATCTGATAACATAGCAGAGTAATGACATCTGTAATAAGTGTATGTAATGCCATGTACAATACATGCGCCTATGTGCTGCCATTACAGTAGCAAGTAGTGTGAGTGTCATGTGTGGGACACAAATGTATATGAGGCATGTATAGCACCGTTATCCATGTGAATGTGTTACATACAGGGGTAGTAGCCCAGGGTACATGCTATCACACTGGCATGTAATGTATCATGGCAGTACTACTGTTGACAGTGCTTACCCAGGCAAGAGCAGAGTGTTAAATGTAGTACTGACAACAGGCTCACCTGCAGGCATAGCTGGACACTGAGGCCTCCCTGTTGCATCTCTGGGGTGACCTGCTATAAACGAGGGAAAGGTGGTACACACAACCTACCTAGACCTTGCAAAGGCCTTCAACACCATTCCCCATTCTGGTATTATAGGCAAGCTCACCAGCCTGAACATAAACCCCTACGTCACAAGACGGGTTGCCAACTGGTTCATGGACAGAACTTACATGGTGAGAGTTGCGGGATCTAGGTCTGATTCTAAACCGGTTATAAGTGGCATTCCCCAGGGCTCAGTCCTAGCACCCCTCCTATTTGGCATATACTTCTCAGAGGTACAGGCAAGCACAGGAGGGCTACGGCTGAAGTCTACAAACTAGGGATTATAACTGACTTTCTGGCTGACACAGACATCCTCCAAAAGGGTCCCACTGAGACTGATACCTGGTGTCAAAATCATGGCCTCAAGCCAAATGCCAAAAAGTGCATAGTCATCCCCTCTGGAAAAAACAAAGTACCCACAAACTACCACATAGGTGGTAGTCCCCTAAATACAGACGATGTAATAAGGGATCTGGGGACCCAATTAGATAGTAATCTCTTCTTTGATAATCACATTGCCAAAGTGGTTAGAAAATCCTTCTATGTGGCCCACTTAATCACAAAAGGGTTTGCATCCAGATCAAAAGAGGTCATTGTGCTCCTCAACTCATCACTCACCAGACCCATCATAAGAGTACAATGCCCCATTTGGGATGTACCTTACAAGACACCTGCAACAGCTGGAAAGACCAAAGAAGTACCTCACCAAGGGGATCACTGGCCTCAAACAGATGCCCTATGCAGCTCGACTGAAGAAACTCCAACTGTACTCTGTTACACACCGCCTACTCAGAGGAGATCTCTGGCTGACATACAAGACCACGTCCAACCCAGAATTGATGGACATGCTGTCTCATACCAACTCATAATTCTTTCTAGCATGTCGAAGGGTCAGATGCTGGCGTCCTCTCCTGCCCAGTTGGTGAATCTGGGAATTCTGAGACAATGTTACAATTGACTCATGTACACGGACAACCCTCTCCTCCCCCCACGTAACACTAACACTTGTGAGAGATGCAGCTATTTAGCCAGACTGGAGGCTGAGCTCTCTCAACTCAGGACTGGCAAGACCAGGCAGGAGGAGAAGGCAACTACACACACCACAATACCAGTCTCACATAACTCAACCACACCACTGAATCAAACACAAACACACTAAGACATACTCGGAGGCTCTGAGTAAAAATTTACCTAAACAGCAGAGGCCTCAAAAGCAGACACCCAAGCAACTGCAAACTCAATACACCACACAAACAACACATAAACAACAAAATCAGTGTGCAAAGCAGTCACTGCCCTTAAGGCCAAATACAACACCAAACATACTTGTCATAGGTGACTCCATAGTCAGACACACTGACGTCCCGCTCACCAGACTGAGTAAGGAGGTCACAGTAAGCTGCCTGTCGGGCGCTAGAATCCGCCACATAACGCAAGCACTCAGGTCTCTCAACAGCAGGTACAAGTACGACTCAGTCATTGTCCACGCTGGTGTCAACGACCTGAGACGTACCTCCTTGGACTACATGAAAAGAGACATTGAGGAGCTTTCGGATTATGTAGCCCAGGCAGGTATGACCCTGACCTTGAGCAGTATCCTACCTTCACCTAGAATGATGCCACAATACAGTGATAAGATGATCAGCTTTAATAATTGGCTTAAATTCTGGTGTCATTCAAAGGGATCAATGTCTGTCTGCCTGGGATGACATGCTGGACAAGCCACGCTGCTTGAGGGCGGCTTGCACCTGTCACCCCTAGGCTTCTGGATATTGGCAAAGGCTTTTGCCACCCCCATAGTGCCTTTTTTAGGCAAGGCTCAAATTCTAAACCTACCACCCTAGAACACAAAAAAGGAAAAAAACTAAGGGTAATGCTGCTCAATGCCAGAAGTCTCAATCTCAAGATGCACGCACTCGAGGCCCTTCTCAGTATGGAGAACATCAATGTCTGTGCTGTGACAGAAACCTGGTTCAAGGCTCCTGAGAGCACCCCAGCACCATCAGGTTTCACCTCATATCATGCGTTCCGGCCCCAAAATCCGGACAACACCAAGAAAGGAGGGGGGTGTCCATATTCATAAAGGACACCCACACCTCAAGGTTGGTGGCAACTCACGATGCATCGGAGACCATCCAGGTGCAATTAACCATAGGCAAGACTGCTCTGCAATTTGTAGCATGTTACAGGCCACCCTCTCAAACTCAGGAACCTCACATGGCCTTCCTGAAAACATTGGAGGGGATAAATGCATCTCCAAACACCATCATACTAGGTGACTTCAACTACCTTAATATAGACTGGGAACACTACTCAAGCCCAAACAGTCTAGCCCAAAGGTTCCTGGAGTTCATAAACTCAAATGCCATGGAACAACTAGTCACCATCCCCACAAGAGGAGAAAACATACTTGATCTCATCATCACGAACATGGGATCAAAATGTTCAACACCGGAAGTATACCCCTCACTGGTGAGATCAGATCATAAACTAATCTCGCTGGAGGTCCTCATCCCGCCCCCACCTGAAATAAAAAAGACCACAGTGAAAAACTCCTCAAAAGCCGACTTCACACTTCTAAAAACTAGTGTGGTCTCCTTTAAGGTCCCTGAGCCAGTGGTAAACATTACTCAAACCGCTGAATCACTTACAAATGCCTTCTACCAGCACCTACAGGACTGCATGGATCAGGCAATCCCAAACAAAACTAAGACACTCTGTACCAAAGGCAAGCGTCCAGTCTGGTGGACCCCAGCCATAAACAAGCTCTACAACAAAAGGAGGAAGCTACTACAAGATAGAGCAAAATCCTTGAAAGGTAAAACACCTTTGATCATTATAAGTAAAAAAACTAAGAGCTCTCATAAAATCATCCAAGGCAAATTTTGAGAGAAAAATCGCCAAGGACTCAAAAGACCATCATAAGGCCTTCTTTAGCTATGTTAGAAACCTAGGAGGAAACTCCCAGATATGCTCAGAATTAGTTCAAAATGATGTGAAGATTACTGAACCTACACACATTGCCAACATACTGGCTGACAGGTTCAGTGCAAACTTCTCCCCCCCCCAAAAGGAGAGATATCTATACCAGAGGATTGTAGCCCCCCAAACATCTCCAACGCCCAGGTGAGAAATGCTCTCTCCAAGGCAAAAAAACACAGCATTCATGGGACCGGATGGTGTCCCCGGCTGTGCGCTCCACGAACTCAATGAGGAATTAAACCCGCAGTTAGGACAGCTGTTTAATCTTAGCCTCACCTCGGGATACGTACCCAAGGAGTGGCGCACGGCGACTGTGGTCCCACTTCACAAGGGTGGTGCCTCCACCGACCCTGGAAATTACCGTCCCATTAGCTTGACAAGCCTTATCTGCAAAGCCATGGAGAGGATCATAATGGAACTCATAAATAAAGACATAGGGAACTTGCAGACTTTGGATCCAACCCAGTTTGGCTTTGTCAAAGGCAGATCATGCCTTTTAAACTTGGTTGACTTTTTCGAGACAGACAGCCTACCTCGACCTGGCAAAGGCCTTCGACACAATGCCCAACTCAGGTATCATCGAAAAACTCATCAGCTTGAATGTAAACCCATACATCACAAGATGGGTTGCAAACTGGCTAAGTTACAGAACCCACAGGGTCAGAGTTGCTGGAGCCATGTCAGACTCAAAGCCTGTCACAAGTGGTGTCCCACAGGGCTCAGTCCGGGGTCCACTCTTGTTCGGCATCTACTTTTCTGAAGTACAAGCAAACACAGGAGGGTTATGGCTGACAAAGTTTGCAGATGACTGCAAACTGGGCGCCATAGTCGAAAACACATCTGACACAGATATCCTTCAGAAGGGCCTCGCAGAAACTGATAACTGGTGCCAGAGCCATGACCTAAAGTTAAACGCCAAGAAATGCATAGTCATACCCTTCGGGAAAAACAAGGTTACCCCTAGCTACCATATAGGTGGCAATCCACTGAGCACAAAAAAAGTCATCAGGGATCTGGGGACCCAGGTTGACAGTAGCCTTTCGTTTGACACTCATGTTGCTAAAGTAGTTAGGAAAACCTTCTACATTGCCCACCTGATCATGAAGGGATTCACATCTAGATCAAGGGAGGTCATCGTCCCCCTGTACTCAATCACTCATTAGACCTATGATTGAGTACAATGCCCCATTCGGAATGTATCTGACCCGACACCTGCAGCAGCTGGAAAGGCCCCAAAAGTTCCTCACCAAAAGGATAAAGGGTCTCAAAAATATGTCTTATGCTGCCCGACTGAAAGAACTCCAGCTCTATTCAGTCTCATACCGCTTGCTCAGAGGTGACCTGTGCCTGACATATAAGGCCATGTCAAACCCAGATTTGATGAATATGCTTCACCTCAAAAAATTTAGATCCCTCAGAACCACAAGGGCGGGAGACTTAAACCTTGACACGGTTATTAATAGAACGTGCTGGAGGGACAGATTCATCACTCAGAGACTCCCTATGCTGTGGAACAAAATCCCGGTACATGTGAGGCAGAGCACCTCGCTGGCCTTGTTCAAGAGGAATCTTGACCAATGGATGGGAGATCGCAGATATACCCCAGGGATTACTTCAGTGTCACTGCTTGACAGAGGTACAGCAAAATAATAGGCATAGTTTTATTCAAACTAAAGGGGTGGCGAAAGCCACATAACTATGGGCTAGGCTTATAAATGCCCTTGGGCAGATAGCCTAGTATGAACCTATGCTCCACCTAAAGAAAACCATATCCCCTTGAGCCACATGCTCTAGGGATCTAAACCTCACAATAAATAGGATGTGCTGGAGGGACAGATTCCTGTCCCAGGGACTTCCCATGCTTTGGAACAAGATTCCAATCTACATTAGGCAGAGCTCCTCACTAACATTCTTCAAGAGAAACCTTGACGAATTGATGGGAAACAGAACGTTTACCCCAGTGGACAGAGGCACAGGGAACTAATCTAAGGGGTTGGCGAAAGCCAACACATTCAGGCTATAAATGCCTTTGGGCAGCTAGCCTAGTACCTACCTATGAACCTATATACCCCCCTTACTGGGCAATGATCCGTCATGTGGAATGTAACTGTAGTGTACCATCTGTGCAGCACATTCGTGAGGGCTTCTGATGTGTAGTTATGTCATACATATTGTTGTCAAATTGTCAACACACTCATCCTACTGCATAGCTACTTGTCAAACTGATGACTGTCAGTCTCTGTACAGATGTGCAGATGGCAGGTATCCAGATTGGATGTGTACAGGCAACTTAAGCTTGACTGACACTGACATGTCTGCCCAGCTGTGTAAGAACTGGTACATACAGGAGATGTCATCCTGTATGCACCACATGCCATGGGTACCTCCACTACACTATCACAGTCAACAGAACATGCTTGAGTAAAGGCCTCCATCACAGACACTAACCATGTGTTGTAATGCATGTTGCATACATGTCAACTTTATCACCTCAGTGGCCACGTGCAGGAGGCACTGGAGAATTGGCTGAAGCATGTCATTCTCACCCTGAGGGTCACCACAGTAGTGTCTGTCGATACATTGCCTGCTGCCACCTGGCTGGTGGCAGGATACCACTGTACACACAACCCCTACACAACCCATCTCCCCTTGGACAATAGCTAGGTACACAGATATGACTACTTGCAGCAATGCAGCCCTGTAATGACACATGTGCATGACTGAGTATAGCAGTGTCTGTGGGTTAGCACACCTGTACTTGCGAATTCCATGAGGGCCTTCACAACGCAACACTTATTGCCATAGTCAGCTGTGGCTGCTGCTGTATGGGACATTACATGGACCCTGTTAAGCTCCTCCCCATACCGGCTACACGAGCCTTGCAGTACCAGCACAACAGTGTTTTACAAATGGGTTGATAGGCATGGGATACCCACTGTCTTCTGGCATGTGTGTGTAGCTGTGCATGTCAGTATATCTGTAGGGTACAGCATTCAGAGGCCACATACTCCTACTACAATACTCATTGCCACACCCTAGTATAGATAGTGTTGTTGCTGCCCATAGGTGAGGCATGACAATGCAACACCCTACTACACATGTGGCATGTGCATTAGATGCATATCCCTGTAGTACCGCTGTTGGGGTACACTATGGGTTGTATCACAGTCATGGCCAATGTGTGATGGTAGGTATGGCAGAGTGTCATCATGGGTTTCAGGGAGCACAATATCCACTGTGGGATGTGGGTGCTGTGTACACTGTCATTACACCAAGGTACACCTGATACATGTCCCATGTACAATGTTATGGTTACCACTGTCACCATCAACCATACAAGTAACTGACACCACAATACAAGTCAGTTATGCATGTGCTATGCACAGCCTACCTGAAACACATTGGACACACGGTCAAGTTAGTTACCAGCGAAAAGCCCTGGCATCTTGGATCTGTGTCTGCCTGTTGTGTCTGTTAATGCGTATATGAAGGTATGTCGCACTATGTACTGTCCATATACACCCATTACATCCCCCATTAGCATTCTGTACATGTCTTGAGATGTTCTGCATTTACCATGGGACACACCTAACCCTAAACGCTGTGTGGTGTGTGCAATGTAAGCCACACACTTCAGTATCACTACATAGCTAGGTAGGGATCTAGTCCCAGTGTGGACAAGTATCTGTGTGCGTGTATGTGGATGGGTCTGCATCAGGTTGCAGGTTATACACGTCTCAGCAGGTCAACTGTCCATGTGGCACAGGCAATAACAGTTGTGGTAACCTGTGACATCTGTTCAACTGTACCCCAGTTATGTCACAGCCATGTTGTCACCACAGTGCCATACCCTGTTGTGGAATATGACTGCAAACCATCCTCGTGCTGACACATGTACACCTACAACACAAATGGATAATATTATAGAGACCACAACCAACCAGTGTTACTAACAGCTATAATGCATCATTGCTGGAAGTCTACACTACCTGCCATATATGCATTACACTTTACTCCTTACATGTTACACTGCAGTACTGTGGTACATTGTAATACACAGTGTGCATCAGAACCATATTAGCTTGTACTTGCATTAACGATATGGATGACAGGGATGTGACACAGATATCATCATATGCACATGGTGTGATGTTGGTTTGCCAGAGGTCGAGGGTGGGCCATACATTTGACACCATGTGTGTGGGTGAGGGGTGTACTGCAGTGAGCTGGACGTGCTGCTGTGGTGTGTGTAAGTATGGAATTGCCCTAGGTGTGTTTCTATAGTGTGTTGGTATGCATACACACAGTTCTGCCATGTGGCTGCCCTACACAGGTGTTTATGGACAGCTGCAGACCATACCTGGCAGGGTGTGCAGTTCACTGCCTCCGACCATGGACACGTGGACTGTGCCTGTCAGGGGTTCCATGGGCACGTCCAGGTACACGCCTCTTATGTGCTACCCTTACCTGCTGACAAATGTCTGCTGGTACCAGGCCCCTCCTGGGACTGACCAGGACCACATGCACATTGCCTGCTGTGGTGTAGACAGCACCCCCCACACACTGCCAGGGCTGGTGCTGCCACTACGGGAGCCCCTTGGTGTCCTAGCATGTCCACGTTGACTGCCGGCTGTTGGCGTTGCTGGCCTACATAGATGTGGCCGTCGCCATACTCCCACCACACGTTCAAGCACGGACAGACCACGGTCGCTATGGCCACTAGTAATGGGGTATGTATAGGCATTGAAACTGTGTGTGGGGTTGGGATGACTAAAAGGGGGATGTCAAATGTTGGTGCAGTGTCGGCCCCTGACAACCTCACCTGTGCAACAGCATTATCATCATCTTTGGTGTCTGTATGGACACCAACATCAGATTGCATGTAGGCAGGACCTTGACCCACCTCGCCACCTGGGGGGTAAAACAATAAACGCACTTTAAAACCTGTACAGCATTGCCTAACAGTACACACACACACACCTCCGTAATACCTACCTGTCCATGGAGTTACAGACAGTCCTACGTATATGTCCATGTGGTACCCCATCCTGTATCACACTTGTTAACATACACACACTGATACCACTCATTAACATATCAGTCCTTTAAATGCCTACACAAGCAACAACAACACAAGTCCTGTTACTACATTACCTGCGTGACCTGTGTGTAGTGGTTTTACATGGCCTCACTGATGTCATTCGGTATGCACCCTCTGTATGTCCGGACATCATGAACATGGACCTTATATGTGTGGGCTACTGTGTTTTATCCATAATATCACGCACTGGTGTGTCATGTGTATGTAATACTCAGTACATGCCAGATATGCTGCTCATTCAGCCTATCATGTGACAACTGTAATATTTGGACACACTCCCTGGTGTTTACTAGTACTTCCCCAATGCATCTGTAGTGCTGCATATGTGGGGTGTAGGTGACCTCTCTGCTGAATGCGATATTAAGGGTGTACCTGGTGTCTACCTTCCCTCTCGATGCCTGTTCCATGCTACAGACCATATTATACTATCAGCTGTCCTGGGATTACACACATGACAAGTATTCCTGATGTGTAATATGGCAGTTCATGTACATGTACTGAATGATCCCAGACGGAGATACTGCTGTATGAACACCCCACAATCACACATGCGCATACATGGCCAGCCACAAAAACACACACACACATGTACACAAGCATCCTACATGCATCAGCCTCCCTCCACTTCACCTGAGTGACCCTACAAACTACTGACCAGGACATACACACATACAGATGAGGTTGCACAATGACAGTACACACAGTCCTCCTATTACCCCTCTATCAACATGCATAACATATGGTACTCGACAGCATGCAGTGCTGCTATAGTCAATCCATGCTGGCAACAGTATACATGTGTGTGATGCATGTGCTGTGTCACTACGTGAAGCCCCTTCCCCTGGATACCACTGCGCACATGAACACAGTATTTCTGTGCACCTGTTCTGCACCCCGCCATGCACTGTGCACCACACCTCACAGGTGTACAGCCCATTGCTGAATGTGTACTACTCTGTCGGTTATGTCAACTTTAATGCTCACAGCCCCTATGTTTTCCAGAAAAACATACCTGGTATGATATGTGGACAGATGTCATTTGTGAATGCCTGATGTCTGATGCATAGCTCTCAATATCAGCGGACCATGTATGGCCAATCCAATAGATGCACCCGTCCTTGATCTGCCATGGGACCACATCACCGCCTATCTTAGCAGTACATGAGCCCAATATGTGACATATGTCCTGTACATCCACATGCCTATGTCAAACAGACCTCCTCATTAGCACTCTTTAAGAAAAATCGTGATGATTGGATGGGAAATAGGAACACTTCTGTGGCTCTGCTCAACAGGGGCAAAGGAAAATAATTTTTTTTGGGTGGCGAAAGCCAGGGTACCTTTTAGGCTAGGGCCAATAGCCTAGTACCTACCTATGAACCTATGCAGTGTCTATGGAATGTGTTAGGTGTGCAGATGCTGACCGTGATGCATACACACCCTTATCATGACGGTTTGTCGTTCCTTGTGTACACTATAGCAGTCACTACTCCTGACAGGGGTACACCAGCATGGGCCATCTGCATTTGCCAGTGTATGTTCAGTCTGCCCTACACATCCCCCTATTCTGCGTGATTGCAAGGTCTACTCATGTGCACATCCCTTGGTGTTCACACAATGCCGTCACTATTGCTGTGGGGGTAAGGTTACGGCTGCCACAAGTCTTGAACCTGACTATGTGCAGATACAGGCATTCTTAGCAACCTTAGGATCCCTGCTGCAGTGCACTGGTGTGCCATGCTGACACCCCTCCTACAGCCTTTTTGCAGATGCATGACGAGTAAGCCCTACACGTGTGTCACTTTGCAGTGTCCCATACACTGAATACCACGTTACAGCCTAGTCCCAGCTGATAATGTGGACCAAAGTAATGCCTTATGCCATAACTCTGCAGCAGTTGCCACTGTCCTACAGGTATATACACTGGTGTTGCACTGTATATGGGTGTAGTTCCAAATATGTCCGTACTGTAGGCCATGTCTCCCACCATTATGTTACTCCCTGTGGACACATTCCGTAATGACAGGATGTTAGTTATCATGCAGGTGTCTGACATACCCTTCCAATACCCCATCATGGTCACCCCTGTGATGCCGTGCATTTCACAGCAACAATATGTGCACATGTACAGCATGCATTCTGGGTAGGTGGGTTAGATGTGTGCATGGCAAATACCATAGCCATTACATGCCTGGTGTATTGGCAAGCATCTACATAAACCATACTCACAAGCTACAGGCTGCTACCTTGGTGGTATCCCAGAGGGACCTACATAAGAGGGTGAGAGATGCAGAGTCAGTGGCCACAACTGTGGCAGTGCTACAGGGTGGCTGCAGTACAACAGTACATCAACAGTACACTTCCACAATAATACTACATATGAACATCTGTTTATCACTATGCAGCAACAAACTATATCTATGACTTGTCAGATATGCATGATCTACCTGTACCGATGTGGATGTATATGTAACAGTGGTCTACGGATGTACCCTGTGGCCTTACATGCACGCTCCTCAGCCAGTGTGTGGGTGGCACCCACCTCCACAAAGGTGTCTGGTGGTTGGTGTGTCCGGCCGGGCAGGTGCCAGGAGCTCCTCCACACGTGTCAGGGGGGATGGATGGCATGGCCCCCTCCTGTGGCGAAGTGATCCCCCCGGACTGCAACAGCACGCTGACGGGCATTGCAAAGCAGGTCAGAATAATGATGCCGGACCTGCTCATAACTGCGGTTGTGCAGTCTGACATCATTGACCCTATGGACTAGGTCATTCCACAGGGTGGTCCACTCCTGCTGATCATGGGCAGCCCGCCCAAACAGGACAGGGTAGTGCTGGATTAAATAGGTTTGCATGCCATCATTTTCAGCAGCTGAATAAGATGGTAGCTGTGCATGTGACAGCTTGCCTGAAAGACAAAGATGGAAACAGGTCTGAGCAACTCATACAGCAAGGTTACCACAGTTCTTAATACACATCTCTGTCACCCTCCACCATATCAGCGACAACAAACTGTACACACAACTCATTAGGTATTGCTACAGCTTACCTACCAGTGGGACAGATATTGTATGGTACCACACTTTGTGCTATGTGTTTGTAGCCATGTTCCCTGTGTGGACACTATCATTGCTGGCCTGTTACAGATTATTCACCTGCGTGTCACTGTCAGGGCCACTACGGTTCCATATATGCCTGTGGTATGGCTGCTTTGCGATTGCTGCACATCTGACATTCTGTGTTATTGGGGATATCGATGCATGCTGTTGGACATGTTCCAGGATTGTATAGACTATTACTACCAACATATGTTCTATAACAGTGACACAATAGCATGTATATGTATTATCGCCCAGCAGAACCACCTCTCAAAACCCATCTGCCCATGTTACCCGGCCACATCACGTGTCGCACCCTGGGGCCCCCTCATGTACTGGTCCAGCAATACAGTCAGGTGGAACCAACCCAGGTGATGTTGCCCCCCCCCCAGGGGCGCACACACAGACATGTTCCTGTCCCCTGAGGGCAGGTCTAGGGTCTGTTCCATAACGGGCTCCACAGACATGTGAGATGTGCTACATCACTCGGAGGCACCCAGTACACATTCACAGGGTCGATATGCTCCTCCTGCTCAGCCTCCAGGCCAGGCACCTTCAGGATGTGGACTGCTGTTGTGAGCAGCATTGGGGGGGGGAGCTTGTTCCCCAATGTGTCCACATTGAGGCCCAGGGGGCGTCCACATCACAGACTACATACACCATCCAGGGTGTTTACCCACCACGTGTCACATACCACACCTGTAGACCGTCCTCTGTATCTACCAACCCTGACCACCTCCACAACTATACCTGCCATACTTCCCCATATTCCAATTCCATACGTCACAGACAAGGGCAATGTGGTCCCAATAAGAGGTTCACATGTGACATACCCGTCCATGTTGCACACACTGACAGCTGCAGATGTGTGTGTGTATTGCTGTGTGTGCTGTTTTCTCGCACACAGCATGCAGCACTATGGTAGTAATATAGGGGACATGTATTTACATACATATGTTTGTGTGTGTTTGTATATATGTAAACATGTGCATATAGGTATGTGTAGATATATGCGATGTATACATGTGCTCATATATAAGTCTACACATGGGTAGCTGTAGATTTGTTGACATGCATGTAGATATATATATATTATATATGTATATTTGTACACATACCTATATGTGAGGTACATTCAGACATCAGGTCCACAGTCTCACAACACCTTCCCGTACAGCTGCACTGTTCTGCCTTGCTACAACACAGACAGGTGCCACATATGGACACAGCCTGACATTAGGGGGGTATATGTAGGGCCAGATTGCAGGTAACCGTATTACACACCTACGGCATTCCTGCATGTTACAATACAGATTGGCCTAAGTATCCTACAAGGGGTTGGCTGTGGATCCCACGTGTCCATCATAATGGCATTACTTCCACCACCAGCTATTGGCCACATAACATACATACTTCCCATTACACAACACACACTATGATGGCTTACATCATATCAGTCAGTGTTGCTCTGTATGGTTGAGGGGTATAGCCCACTACCCACAGGGACAGACTCTATTGTCCTTAGCAGTTGTTCAGCTGAACATCATTACAACAGTTGAAGGCACATACAAAGCATTCCACATCATCTCATTATTACACACTAAGTACTATGGTCAATTACGTACATACCTATATACTTCACATACCTGTTCTGGATATGCAGACTCTTCTAGAACGTTTGGTGTTTTTTTTTTCTTATACACCCACTCTCTCTCTGTCTCTCTCCAGTAAATGGAATGAGCTGCTTTGCATAGATTGCAGTATGGAATTTGTAGGTGATGCACATGATCAGGTGATGGCCTCTGCACCAGTGTCCTCCACTTGATAACTGCATGCAGCATGTGTCATACTTCCAATTACCACTGTCATGGCAACCAACTGCTAGAAATCCCTACATCATGTGGGAGTGGTCCATTTACCTTTCCAGTATGATGGACATCCTTCCTGTGTGTGGGCATCACTGTTACAGACAGCAGGTAGCAATACCTCTTACAGGAAAACCTGCACACTCAGGCCAGTTACATATTTGTAGGTGGTTCCAGAACTACAGACAGAGTGTGAGTAGAGTTGTTGTATGCATTGTATAGCACTGGTGTTACAGGGTTTGTGTGTACATACTAGTTTAACTTGGAATGCAGTCTGCATAGCTCTCAACTTGTGGGCCTATCCTCTTGATGGCCAGAGGTGTGCCTGTTATGTTTTGTCTGTCCACCACACAAGTCTTGTATCAGATATATCACTGGCAGTGTGTGTGCCTTGAGTGCTATCAGTACATGGCTACATCCATTTCTAACATCATATTCCTGACTAACGGTATGTTGCAGACTATCCTGTAACATCAGTGACTTGCTTAGTATATAACAGTTTTACACATATGGGCCTGTGTTCCAGCCTGTCCTCCACCTACATATCAGGCTTTGCACATATGACATGCTGTCAGGGGTTGTTCGGTAGTGGGCTGCGAGTATGTCATGCTGCCATTCCTGCTATCAGTCCACTGCTGTTGTGTCCCCCACACATGCTGTGGGGTTGGGGTCATATATGTGTGGGCTTCACCTACACAATACGTGTGCGCCCTTATGCACTCCACAGGCCAGTGTATGTATCAGTGGTATATGGCCCTGTATTATTGAGTCTAGGAGGGGGGATGCACCATAACTACCCTAGGCTGTTACAACATGTGGGGGTATCAGGGGTAAGCTGCCTTAAGGTATCTGGATGTACATTACCATACAATCCACCTTGGGTAAATGCAGGCCTACTGCCTCCTACCACACAGACTGTTTGTCAGTGTGATTGTGATAGTGTCAGTTATGCCTTGTTATGTAACAGTTACATCCCATTGTGTCAACTGAGGTCTTTACCCCCTCGGGATTGTGTACAGAGTGTAAATACAGGCTGCTAAACTACTACTTACCATTGATTGTTTGGTATCCTGTGGCCCAGTCTGTCTTTACTATTGTACTACTTGAAGGCCTCAGCCTGGACAGCAACATATGTCAACCTTTCCAGACATACTGTATTAGTACAACTGTTTCACAGTTGCATCACTCTGTTTATATGGATGTCGGTGTCTAAACAGCCATATAACATGGCATATACAACTGTAATAGTACACAAAGATTTCCCATGTATGCATACCTGTGTGTGGTGTTAATCCTTTGACTTCTCTGTAGGCGTATGTTGCAGGCAACGATTGTCATTTGTATGGGTGGCTCATACAGTGTCCAGTTGGTAAGGTGATAACTGTAGGCATAGTGGCTGTTCCATATTGCGTGCACCTTCAACATATGTATCTTCCTCTACATATCTCTGTGTGTATGTGTAGTTTTGTATATTATATATAGATATATATATATAGATAGAGAGAGAGATATAGATATATAATATATAGATGTGTGTGTCTGTGTATATGTATCCTAGGGATGATGATTGCTTCCACACTGTACATTCCCTATGGGAGCCAGACTGTACTGCATGATATGTTGCGGATACCAGCCTGACATCATACAGGTGGGATGGAGTACTGTTAACATAGTGCCCATGTCATGTCAGGTCCTGGTTATGGAATCTGCAACAGTTGGTAGTGTATTGCAGGGCAGACGTGTTTGGCTGGGGGGGCTACATATTCGTTGTTTGGGGCCTCTCGACCCCATTAACAGTGCATGTGAACATGCATGCTTTTGTTATGTTCCCATTTTTATCTACAGATGTCCATATATACATATACAGATATATATATCTATCTGCTTACATATATATAAATCTAGATGTATGCATATGTAATATATATAATATATATATATATATGTGGATAAATATCTACTTAGATATTAATATATACACACACATCTACATGTTGAAATACATTCCCTGTACTGTACCCTAAATTGCTGTATGTGTGTGTGTGTATAATGTAGATATATATACAAACATACATACACACACACACACACACACACACACACACACACACCTATATGTATGCATATCTACATATATAGATATGTTATAGCTAATTAGATATTAATGCACACACATCTACATGTTGAAATACATTCCCTGTACTGTTGAATGACTGGGCTGGATGATATGTTTGTGAAAACATCAGGGTTATGTATATCTGACATGGCTTAGTGGTAAATCACTTTGGCTATGGTGTGCAGGGTCCTGGATTTGAGCCTTGCAGAGGCTGTTTATTTTGCTGAAGGGCAAAACAAGGGCCGTTGGATACAGAGTGATTAAGGCACTTTTGAGCAGTTGTAAGTGGGTTTGCGCGAGGGTAAGGTATCCGGTTAAATATGCTTACAGACAGTTAGCTTCAATATTGCTTAACCTGTGTGCCCATTGCTTACCCCTGTGCAAATGGTCTTAAACTCACTTACTAGTGCTTACTCTTGCACTGATTTAGACAGTAATATCTAATGGTTCTTGAGAAGGTGTGGGATTTGGAAGCTGTATGGGAGTTGTCATTCATTACACATTTTACCTTCCATTTGTATCCATGATTCATGTGTACATATACTGTATGGAGCACATGTGCTTATCTGTGGACTTTGCCATGTTATGACACTGACCTCACATGTGCATTTAATGCAGTACTCCAGTTCACAAGTATATGTCATTTAGTAGGTTATGCAACTAAAATATTGGTCACTACATGATTTGCCATGGAAAATGGAATGTGCTGCAGTGGGACTCGAACCAGGAATGCCTGCTCATAAGGCGAATGTTCTGCCCAGTACACTATTGCTATACTGCTTCATTTGCATACATCTTCCTTGTTATTCTCTTCAGCCATTTAAGCTGCATTAACCGTAGCTAAGCGATGAGCACACTCACGCACCTATGGTTAGCTTTAATCCGATTCATAATAAAAAAAAAATAAGGTTTGTTTATTTGATTTGTATTTACTATTGCTGTTGTACACATCAGGGAATGTTGCTGGGGATATGAGGACACCTATGAGCAGTCTCGCTCATTCCTTTGGCCTTTCTGCTGTTCTTCATTGCAGGGGCGTGTATATTCTGAAAGCTCTGCTCTCAGACACGCCCCCTGCACTCTTACACGCTCCATGTAAGATTAGGAGCTCTGGCAGCACGCCTTCATTAATATGTATAGCGTACTGCAGTCCTGCTCCTAAACGGCCGCTTCCGTGCAGGACTACGCTAGTCCTGACCAGAAGATTACTAAATCCGGGGGCTAATGTCTTAAAAAGACTTCAGATCCATCACAGTAAGCAGCACCTGATAATTCATTCTTCAATTGCGAGCCTACCTGCATTCGAAGACAGAGGGAGTGGTAAGCCCTGCAGAGGGGTCACTTCAGTCAAATTGCAGTAAGTAACATTTGCACACATGTAAATCCTAAACAGAAGTACTCCAGTTTATGCAGCTTGCAGTAGTAAAGATTCTCAGATGTCTGAATCCAGACTGAGCCTGCAGTCCAGGAAAGTCGCAGTACCATTAATTCTTCAAGAAAAGGTGGACATGTACTTCAGCAGTTCACTGCCTGCTGTGTTTCACCAGCTTCTCGAGTGACTCTGAAAAATTTCCAGCCATCAGCAACAACAGCCTGATCACCTGTTTTCTTGCTAACTGGTAAGACCTTTTTCAAGCCAGTCATTTAGTATGAATGCTAATCACATATTGCTAAACTCTATTTCTACATTTAAGCAAGCTTTATTTTATACCTTATTTATGTTACATATTTGTAGCAGAATTACTTTCAACCTTAATACCTTTTTGAGCGTACTCTAATAGTTATTTACTTGTAAATGAGTTATCAATTGATTATGAATGCATTTTTCAAGGATCTGTGAAAGTGTGAAAAGAGTGACAATGGGTATAATGTTGGATAGGTCACTGGAGTCACTTCCATTGTAAAGTGGGATGATGTCCCAGCCTTATAGAAAAAAATTTCACATGTGATTTTTTAATACATCTATTTATGAGAATGGATGCCGGAAATAAAACTGAGCAAGCTGCCATCTTTAGGACATCAGCAGGAATTCCATGTGGAGCTAGTGTACTTGGTTTAATTTCTCTAAGATATTTCTTGATTGTTGTGATGGATACTAGTTGAAAAGAAAAAGACTAGTAACAGTGGACTAGGGAAGTGAGCTGGAATGGGCTGTGGTCAAGTTTTTTTGAGGAGCTTGAGTTGTTGTCGAGTTTGGTTGTGAAGTAGTTTAGTGATGCTACAGAGAGAAGTAATCATTGAAAGTCTTGGCTGTTTCTTCAGGTCTGCAATGAGGGTTGGGGTTTGGTTGTACACTGGAGCCAGGGTGGAGCATTTTAGAAATGACAGCCCAGAACTGTCTAGAATTTTTGCAGCATCTATTCTGCAAACTGACAGTTTTTTGTCAAGTCTGATCTGGTATTTGGTTTATTTTATTTATTTTGTAGAAGACTGTCTTCTATTATATTACTGAACCATGGCCTCCAGACTTTATCTCTACTCGCCAATTTCCTGGTGGTAGGAGTAAGCAAAGGAGCAGGTTTGTTTTACACTGTTTTTAAGCTTAAGGGGGGCCATGCTGTTTAGTAGTTCCATAAATATCTTATTCAAATAGACAACTGCATCATCTAGGGGCAAGAATGTTAAAATGTTCCAATTATGGGATTTTAGTGTGATGTTAAACAGATGTGGATCAAAATTGTTCATGTTGCGAGAGGATTTGTGCTAGTGTTCCTGCGAGAAGTAGGGCACGTGGTCACTACGTGTGCTTGTTAAATTGCCATGGAAGCTTACATCATTGGAGTGACTTAGTAATTTCATAACAAGTCCAGTGCGGTAGTTTTAATATTTTTCACATTGACTCTGGTTGATCTCTGATAATCTATTCAATTTCTCCCAACTTTATGCTAGAAGTCATTGTCTCAGAGGCAAGACTTGACCAGTCGATATTAACATCACCTAGTATGAGTGCATTTGTGTGTACACTGGGGGGAGGGGGGTATCCTAACTTAGCTATCCCATAATGTG
The DNA here is from genome assembly GCF_019279795.1 of Protopterus annectens. Taxonomy (NCBI): domain Eukaryota; kingdom Metazoa; phylum Chordata; order Ceratodontiformes; family Protopteridae; genus Protopterus; species Protopterus annectens. Next base: position 1,080,397,123 of record NC_056732.1, on the reverse strand, counting down.
CTGATATTGTCCTCAGATGGGATATACAAGGCTGCCATACATACTGTTTTATGTGCATTTAGTTTCTAGGTTACTTAGAAAGTAATTCAGCATTACAGAAGAGAGCATGGGAGATGGGAAAGGTGGCAGGTTTAAGCTACTGTGGTACATTAAACAAAAAAGCAGGATTAGCAATAACCTACCAGATCTAAGGATGTTAAAGCATGGGGGGGGGGGGGTATTTATGCTGGAATTCAGTTTTAGCCAAAATTCTCTTACTGCTAATATGTCAGGAGAGTGATATTTTATCCATGCTTGTAATGCTGGAATTTTGTTTACACCAAATTTACTAGTAATTAAGGCGTACTACACCAGGATTACCCCAGCCTATCCCGTTTCTACATTTATGATCAAAAGAAAAATGTTACGAATTTTGCAGTAAGCAACATTCTCTCTTAAGGAATAATAATAATGAGCTAGAAGGAACATCTGTTGCTACTGATCACTAGGGAACTTGGCAGTATTAACACTGACAATGCTACCTTAAGTTAGACCGCAGAATTAGACTGCCACATAATGGGATAATGGTATCTCTGCGAGTGGGCGGGGGGAAGTGGTGCCAATTCATTACCTTGCCCCACTTGATTATGATCCAGCTCTGATGGCATGGGTTCTGTCCTCAAAAACAAGCTTATCAGTTTAGCTTACAAAAATCTGTACTGACATTAATGACTGTTACGTGAAGTCTGTTTCAAACTCATAAATGGTCAGTGTGGCAACATAATCAGTGTATGTGCCCTGAGATTTCACACTGCGTCTACATCAGCTTCAACTCTTGACCAATGTTCACCATTAAAGGAATGGCAAGATTATTTATTGCAGACTTCACTGCTGCAAATGAATGTTATTCAGAAATCTGGAAAAGCACCACCAGGAAGAAAGATGGTGGTATCTGTAAAAGCACCATTAAGAAGGAAGACAATGGCATTCTACTAATTTGTTTTTACATTTGATAAATGGGCAAGTTCACTAGTCCAAGCACCCATTTTAGGAAACCCGCAGCCCACGAGGGGAATGAACATATAGAAGGGAAGCAAACATGAACTGTACAGAATAATAAAATGAAACATCACTTCAGAGCATTAGATGTAAATGCAACATACCTTTCAAAATGTTAGAAGCAATTCCAATGACACAACATAATGCAGAAAAGTTCAAGTGTGGTCCCAGGATGGCAAACAAATCACTTGTAGATCTCCAAACAACGAATCAAGAATCCAGAATTTGAACAAAAGAGTTTAATTCCAGTAAGCGCTTTCACCCTGAGGCTTCTTCAGACTTTTACAAAAACAACTGCTAAACAAGTTTAAAAAACCTCAGAGCTCTGTTGGTTGGTCGAGCTCAAACCAATCAATATGCATTAATAAAGTCATCATCACATGAATATTAAACATGTCAAAAAACTTTCACATAAACTGTGAATCAAATGCATCAAATATATCATAGGGTGAAAATGCACAATGTTAAAAACACATAAACAAATATAGTTAAAATCAGCACTAAAAACTCCTACGGAGGTGAAAACATTCATATATAGTTCATAACATCCCTCCCCATAGCAGCTAATCATGCATTAAAAACTTATCAAAACAAGTACATACAACGGCGATCAACCGTCCCATTCATAACAAGAATATATACAGGCTGGTGAAATGCCAAGCAGGTAGGACAAATAGATCAAACACGCGAGCACTGCAGCATGTGTTTAGAAACCTTAAAAACATCAAGTCAACATCCTCAAATGCGTTGTTGCATAAACCAGCTCAACTTAGCTAATCAAAAAAATCCATTCTAATCAAGGGCGCTTACCAAGTGGACATCATAAATATGTCAGCGCCTACAGTCCATAGGATGTTAAAAATATTACTAAAACAAAGGCATAGTGTAATATAGACTAGCAACAAACAGAACGCTTCTTAACTCTGAATGTATATCCACGTTGCGTATCGTCGTCACAAAAGTACGACGAACACTACATAACTGATGCCTTAACAGAAACCATCAATAGGTGGCAGTCAATCCTAAAAATTAGGCTGTAAAGTAAATTCATATAGCGTACAAATTCTTGAGGTCCAAAAATAAAAAACCAATGCATGTTCTCACTACACATTGAATGAAATATCGTGGCTCATATAAATTCAAACAAAAAACCACATACTCCAACATAGAACAGGCTGATATCTAAAAGATACATATCAATACAGCACAAATCAAATAAACATAATATATCAAGCAAATATGCAGTAATATACTATACGAATATAGCAAAACATAGACCTATGGGTCTCTAGTAGGCAACTATTAACAGAGTGTTGGAACAAAAGAATGAACATATCCCCCATAATATAAGAAAAAGGAAAGAAAAAGAAAAGAAAGGAGAAGAGAGAAATAGGGGGGGGGAGGGGGAAAGGGAAGGGGGAGAAGGTGGAAAAATGGAGGGGAAAAGTGGAGAAAAGGGGAAAAGAGGGAAAAAGGTGAAGGGGAAAAAAGAAAGTGGAAGAAAAAGGACAAAAACCTACAAGGAAAAACAAATCATTATTTAGGTCTACAAGGTCTCCTCTTTTTCAAGATGGGTCTAATCTGGACCTTATCGTTCAATCCAGGTGCTCTATCGGCTCTGCACCTAATGATCCACTTGAGCTCATTCTCTAAGGTTAAATTCACCAAATCCCCTCCTCTTACATTATTAGACAAAGTTTGGAGAACACAGAAAACAAACTTGTGTTCCATACCAAGTGTCAAAATATGCTTGGCTAAAGCATTCTGAGTGGACCCAACACGAATATGATATATATGTTCTCTGATCCGTTCTCTAAAGGACCTGTTGGTTTTTCCTATGTAAAAGGAGGGACATACAGTGCACCTTGCCAAGTATATCACATTAACGCTGCCACAGTCTGTCATGGGTTCTGTCCTCAAAAACAAGCTTATCAGTTTAGCTTACAAAAATCTGTACTGACATTAATGACTGTTACGTGAAGTCTGTTTCAAACTCATAAATGGTCAGTGTGGCAACATAATCAGTGTATGTGCCCTGAGATTTCACACTGCGTCTACATCAGCTTCAACTCTTGACCAATGTTCACCATTAAAGGAATGGCAAGATTATTTATTGCAGACTTCACTGCTGCAAATGAATGTTATTCAGAAATCTGGAAAAGCACCACCAGGAAGAAAGATGGTGGTATCTGTAAAAGCACCATTAGGAAGGAAGACAATGGCATTCTACTAATTTGTTTTTACATTTGATAAATGGGCAAGTTCACTAGTCCAAGCACCCATTTTAGGAAACCCGCAGCCCACGAGGGGAATGAACATATAGAAGGGAAGCAAACATGAACTGTACAGAATAATAAAATGAAACATCACTTCAGAGCATTAGATGTAAATGCAACATACCTTTCAAAATGTTAGAAGCAATTCCAATGACACAACATAATGCAGAAAAGTGTTTACTGCAAAAGTGTTTACTGCTCTACTTTGAGCAAACTTGACTGTGCATGATTTGAAGGCACATTTACTCCAAGCTCAACCACCTATCATGCTAAATAATTGGTAGTTTGTGACTGAAAAAGAGATAACCTGACAATGTTAGCAGCTGAAGATTGCCTGGACAGACCAGCAACTCATTACATTTATGATAAGCATTTACACAAACAGGTGTATCAAAGACAGCAAAAAAAAAAAAAAAAAAAAAAAAAAAATAATCAGTGCACGGGAAATCCAACACTATGTCCACCAAAAAAAAAAACACTGTTTTAAAAGAACTTTTAGCAATCTCTCCAAGAAAGGATATCCAACAAGGCTGTAGCTAACATTGACACTGAAGCACACTAAAAATGGTTCAAGACTGGCATTCATTCAGGATGTGACAGATTCAGTATTTGCAAAAATCTGGTCTTATGAAAATGACATTATGATTAAATACCTGCTTAAAAGAAAAAGGAGACATCAACACATATAGCAAGACTATTATTTTACCAGTTTGAAGTAACAACCACACTTGCAAGTCAAGACAAAGGCTCGGCGAATAATTAATAACATACAAATAAAATGGTGAAAAGACAACTTAAATGAACTCCAATGGTACACAGACAGACAATATATGAAAAGGTTGTTGCAGTCTACATGCATCAACCCCATGCAGTCTACATGCATCAACCCCATGCAAAGACAGTCTGACATCCTTAAAGGAAAATTAAGCCAATCAAGTTAGACCTTACATGCATCCCTGAAATGGAGCTTCTGTGACAGAAGATACTACTGCAACATCCTGTAAGAAAATCTCACCTGATTTCCCTACTAAAAGGAAATAACACATACCATCAAATAGCCCAAACACAGCAAATCTGCAAAAGGGAAAACAGGAAGGCTTACAATTTATTTTTTTTGTGGAATAAGACTCTAATGTGATTCATGCATGAAATATTGCATAGAATATTACTGCCCTACACAGTGGTTTACATAAAGAAAGGTATACACTGTATATTGTGAGGTGTTTATACTAATTTCCTTACATGTAGTGTCTACTGATAAACAACCCCTCGACCAAATATGCTTCCTACGTGTACTTTACCGATTGTTTACTTTAGGACACACCATTTTACTTGGTGCAGGTGGTCACGACTTGATTGACACCCCCAAGGGAGCGGTCTGTTAAGTGCTGGCTGGCACATTGTTATTGTTAATTCTGTACTTTTTAACATTAAACGTTTGAAGTATAAAAAAAATTTAAAAATAGAATGTGCATTACTGACTTTGAGAGATGCCCATCCACATTCAGAAAGGAGACTACTAGCATATCCTGCGTAAGTCCATGTGGGGGACACAAGCCCCCCATTACACTTTTTTTAAGCTCATCTTCTCCACACCATTTATTGCCTGAAAAATAAGAGAGCTGACATTATGAAGTTGGTGCCTGCAACTTCGCATCCTAGCTAGGGTTGCCACCTTTTTAAATGCCCAAAGTGGGACATTTTTGGTACAAACGTCAGATTTTGCAGGCCGGAACATACCCACAGCCAGTAAAATATATGAAATAATTTTGCCCTATAATCTCATGACATTTGCCATTTTTACAGTTTTTTTGCAGGTCACAAATGCCCAAAGAGGGACTGTCCCCCGCAAAATGGGACAGGTGGTAACCCTAATACTAGCGTATACTAATATAAACTATAAAAAACAAAGTTAAAAGAACAATTGTTTAACTTGCACATGGACTGTATTATACACTAGAATGTCTTGTTTTGCGTATTTGCTGTCGCACCCTTAACCCTCGTCAGACTTTTATTTTACTGATATTCCCGGTACAAGCAAATGCTCTACAGTTCAATACGTTAATGTTTATATTTAAATAAGCCGTTTTTTGCTTCTAACCGACTTTTGGGGCAGTTAAAACGAGTAATGATTGTATCCAGGAAGTGGCCCTTTAAGAGGGCGTTTATAGCTACAAAATCAAAGGAAATGGGCGGTGCTTAGTACTGCGCATCCGGCAGAGTAAAAGACAGTCCTTCTCTTATCCATACTTTACTGTCTAACTCTTCATTGCTGGGAAACAGTTAGCATTCTTTCAAAACATCTCATTCACACCGATAAGGGAATATTGCAAGACTCCTAGTGTGCGTTCTACATTTTCTGTATGAGAGACTCCTAGTGTGCATTCTACATTTTCTGTATGAGAGAAGAGAACAGAAACGATCTTAGTTGTCAGGCACAGCCAAGAAAACCATTACGCATTGCTTTTGGTAACAAGAAAAAAAAAGACCGACTCCGTTACAAAGTCTTGAAGAGTGCATTAGGAATACTTGGCCATTCAACCACATCTCATTAGGTCAAATCACGGGTGTGTTAAGACGATGAAGTCTTGCCAATGCATTCAAGAGTTCGCAGCTGAATCAAGCCCTTTGACACGTTACCGAAAACCTTGCAAGAATAACACCTTTCTTAAAGCAGTCAATTAACCAGAATTAAGGTCTGAATACCTCTGTAGTGTACATCATAGGGATACATTAAAATCTTCCCATTTTTTTAAATGTCCGTGTTCCAAGGGTTTACCATACATTTTTCCCCTACAAATATCCATTTTAAGTTTTCGGCTTTCTAAAGGGAGCATATATTTTGCCCAGGAGCTCCATATCGTGAGAGGTAGTATTCCACATTTTGGAACTGGAGATGAAATACGAAGACCGTTAATTCTTATAACGCGTTCAAACATAGGAGTATCCAGCTTATACACTAAAGCAACTGATGCTTCTTAATGAGAGTACACATAAAACATAGAATGTTTGGCACTATTTTTATGCCTGCACATTTGCATCCAGATTCCGATGTCTGCCTGTTAGAATACCGAATAATATTCCATCGTTACACGTGCATCAGAAGGACTCTCCAAGCTACACTAAGCCTCGGTAAGATAGGTTTTTGTCACTGCAGGCCAGTCCGATTACAACGAATCCATTAAATCTAGCAACAACACGAACAATAAAAAACATTTTACAAACCAAACAATGCCACAATTCACAAAACTCAAACTCAATAGACAAAACCATCAATCTCACCTCCGCCCGAAAAAAAATACATATGTTCCATACAAACCAATCAGCAGAACCAAACTCATGCTGTCGCGAAGACTTTCGTAACACACGTGACCTACGACGTAAAGTACAGGCAGTGAATCGCGTCAGGGGCTGAGGGAATTTCATCATGGCGTCTATGCAGGTGAGCAATGGAGTATGTTTGACTTAGTTTACCTGTATATTGGACGTGACAGTTGTTTTTTCCCGTTGTCGTGTTTGTATTAAAACACTTCACGTACTCTAAGTACGTTAGATAACATGATGAGAATTGCTTTTCTGTAGGAAAGTAGGTTTTTTGCCTTAAGAAGAGCTCTGTTGTTGTGTCTTATCTGCTCGTAAAAGTGGGAGGTACTGACCGTGGAGTCACCGTCACACAGGTCAGGTGTAATGACATAGCTACCTGAAGCTGATATGTAAAGCCTTGTTTTATGTGATTTTATCATTGCTATTGTAGTTTCCTCACGCTAGCTATTGATTTTAGGAAGCAGTGATGCTGTTATTAAGACTCTTTGGATCTCCTAGAGTTCTTTGACGTTGGAAGTACCCAAGTAGTGAAAGTTAAAGTTGCTCATTTGTTCTGGCAGTTTGTAGGAGATATATCATCTGCTAGAAGAGTGTAGTATGGTACAGTGACATTGCGTTCCAGTTGTCAAACATAGTGCTCCCTGTTATGAGGCCCCAGACTACTTATGGTTAGCATTTGCATGTAGGTTGGACAGCTGTATGTTGTATGTTGAAACAGTGAACAGTTTACAGTTCTTTTCTAAACAATCGCTTGTTTTATACTGGGTCAGAGGCTTGTTAATTGGTGTTCTTATATAAATTCTGACGAGGAATGATAGTTTGTGGATAATCTTCCTACGTAATATTTACAAAGACGAACGTTAACATTTCCTACATCTGTCTTGTTGTCCCTGCACTGTGTACTGTGAAGCGATATAAGTATATTGCTACTTTCTGTAACTTCTTGTTTGTTTAGGAATTGTTGCCATGGGTAGTAGACAATCGGGTTTCTATAAATGACACTTTGATTGTTTTTGATATATGTAATTGGTTGGTGTACAAATGATTTATGAGTGCATCATAACTAGCATAGTTGGGAGGCTTTCTAATTTTCCCTGCAGTAATTTAGTTACAAGTAGGGTAAGATTTTTACAGTTATGCATGCTGTCCTCAAAAGTGAGGTATACCACATGACCTACACTGAACGTCCAGGACTGCATCTTAATCATCTCAATTTTTCAGTTTCTCTCTCCTCCTCTCTCTTCCAGTTTCTTGCAATTTCCCTTCCAGCTAGCACAGTCCAAACTAGTAACATTGCAGTTATGTCTCCCAAATGATTTTTCCCCTTACCATCATCAGTTAAACTATTTTTTTTATGGCATCCCAGGTTAAGTCTGCAATGGTTGACATACTGGCTTAGTATAAATATGTGAAAGTAATGCAGGAAGCATTTGTTTGAAGTGATCCATTTTGGTATAAAATGTAGCTGGAGTAGTATGATTCCCTTTTTTTACTCCCTTTGTTATGCAATTCCATTGACTGGTGCAAATGTGTTTAATTATACATTTGATTTCTGGGGATTTGTAATTGTGCTATATTTTATGTAGGTTGGTACCTTATTGTGGAGCACTTTTTTGACTGATTATTGAGTAATAAGTTATAAAGCAAGAATATTGCAAACATTTTGGTTGCTTGCCTATGGATTTTTTTTCTGAATTGGGTTATTTTTGGTAGTAATTTAGTGTTAAACGCTTGTTTGTAGTATTGCTTGATAAGATTTATATTTCATATTCATAGGTTCATGGGTTAGTAGTAGGCTAACTGCCCTTATGGCAGTCTTGAGCCTATCATTTGTCACCACAATAAACAGAACATGCCGGAGGGATAGATTCCTGTCCCAGAGACTTCCCAATACTCTGGAATAAACTGCCTATCTATATCGAACAAAGCTCCTCATTAGCACTCTTCAAGAAAAAAATCTTGATGATTGGATGGGAAATAGGAAATTCACCCCTGGGATCACTTCTGTGGCTCTGCTATACAATGGCACAGGAAAATAATTTTCTTGGGTGGCAAAAATCAGGGTGCCTTTTTGGCTAGGCTTGTATAGGCCCCAGGGCCGATAGCCTAGTACCTACCTATGAACCTATTTGAGAACCAAACTCTGCACCTTGTGTTTGAGTAAACCACAATGATCAGTGTCGTACTTCTAGTTTGACTACCTATCTTTGGAGTAAGAATTTCCATCCTTGGATGGGGGAAATTATTCCTGTGTGATAGCTTTCTGGTGCTTTGTAGTATAGTGTTGTACAAGTGACAATGGTTGTACCCATTCCGAAAACTTTCCTTTTTTTTTTTTTTTTTAATATAAATGTTCCTTTATTGAAGCTGTTGAGTAAAAGGGCAGTAACAATAATTTCTCTGCACAAAGGTGGAGTATCAATGGAGCTGGATAATTATAGACCCATAAACCTGACTACTGTCATTTGTAAGGTTATGGAAAGGATCAGTATGGAATTACTATAGTAGCCTACAGACGTTTGACCCAATTCAGATTCATCAAGGGTAGGTCCTGCCTACTTAACCTGCTTGTCTTTTTCAAAAAAAGTTACCGAAACAGTAGATGACTCAGGCAGATTAGTGTCCACCACATATCTGGACCCCAAAAAGGAGATGGATGTCAATCATACTCTTATTGTAGGTAAACACGCCCAGCTAAATGTTAATTCCTGTGTAACTCCTTGGATAGTAATTGACATTTACTTTTTTGCAGGTCAGAACTAATGTTAAGGGTTTGTGGATGATTGCAAACTTTGTACCATCATAAATTCCCAAGAGAACACCAAGACCCCTACAAGATGGTCTGTCTGAAACCGTTAATGTCAAAACCATAGACTAAATGCACGGAAGTGTATAATTGTATTCTTCAGCAAGCATGACTTACCCTGTAACTCTCGCATTGACAACATAGCTCTGAAAATTGATCCTGTCTTTAGAGATCTGGGATCCTATGTCAACAGTGAACTGTCCTTTAATCACAGTGTAGACACTGTTTTAAGAAGTCTTCCCCATATTTACTAACCATCTCTGTACTGCAGCCTCCGCTTCCACAGTTATCCAATATGCTGATGACTCTATAGTCCTATGTGCTGCCAGTACCTTTCCTGAGCTGCAAGTACTCTCAGTCATCCTTTCTCAAAATAGAGTCCTGGCTAACAAACTCCTGCTTAATTATTAAACCCCAGTAAGACAAAACTCATGCTATTCTATCCCAACAAAGCTGCTGTACACACAGAATCGTTTTACATTGTCTTCAGAAATAACACTACTTTCACTCCCTTCTCACATACTAAACTGTTAGGTGTGGAAACTGACACTAATATGAGATTTGACATCCATATCGCTCAATTAATTAAGAAAGTACACAAAAAACTAGGTACATTATATAGGAGTAGGCAGTATCTCACAAATAGCACAAGAATGCCTATTGCCCAAACTCATTTATCCTCAACTCTTCTATATGCATCACCTATACATGTAAACATTAGGAAAACTGATCTGGAAAAACTGGAATTCTGTTACAATAAAATAGATATGCAGCAAACACTACACAGAGATCAAGGAAACTACATTGGTTAGAACTTCCCCAATTCCTACATTTTGTCCCAGCTTAACATGGCTTAAAAAATATTCTGTCATTCTGCAAAAACACCATTACAAAACTTACAAGAGGCCTATTCCTGTGGCAGAATAGTGCGTTCAAACAATAAGCCCCTCTTGCGAATCTCAACAGTGCACAATCGATTGTGCTGGAGAATCCACCTACTATTTGGAGCTCTCTACCTAGTAACATCACTACTAGCCTTACTTTAAATTTTAAACAATAAAAACCCACCTTGCCACTAAATGGCTCTGCCCCACACTAAAAATAAATCTTGCATATTCCTTCTTCATACGAACACTACCACCTCCGATTTCACTGTGGATTTTATGTATTAAATGTAACCCAATGTTATTTCACATCTTTATGCTACGCATTTTATCTGTTGTATCCTTGTTTGTACATATTTGTTGATATTTAAGCTAATGTAAAATTGTATGTACAGTTGTTTTGTAATGTACCTTCTCTGTTATTTTTTTTTTCCTTTAAAACACTTTAGTCATTTGTCTGTGTGGAGATTTTCTCCCCGGGCCTCCTGAAAATGGACATGTTGTCATGTCAGGCTTTCCCGGTAATCAAATGTAAAATAAGTCATTTTTCATTGCACAGCTTATTTTTAAAGGTATTGTATTTAGCTGCCGAGATGGAATTCTTCCACTGTACTTGGCATTTATTTAAGCCAATCATTGAAAATAATGCCTTTTCAGTATGTACCTGTTCAAACACTTTTGACAAGTATAATAACCATGACATTAAATCTTAATCAAGAGCCTAAATCGAAGAGTTATGCAGACAGTATCAAAGCCTTGTGCCTTTTGTCACTATCACACAGGCTACTAAAAGGTAATCTCTACCTTGCATGTAGAGCTTCAGCAGACCCTATTCTGTCAGACCTATTACCCACTCGCAAGTTCAGTGATATAAACATGGGGGATCTGTTATCTGTCATGCAAAATTTAAATAGAGAATGTTGGGAGGATAGGTTTGTATCACAGAGGGTAGTACTTTTGTGGAATTGTCTTCATTCCACATAAAGCAAAGTAATGTACTTATTCTGTTCAGATGAATTTTCAGTTACCTGTCTACTCCTCCAACATTACAACTCCAGGGCAGTGGTGCTGCATGTAAGTGTCCTAACATATCCTTGTTTGGTCTCTGGATTAATTGTATGTAAAATATAATGGCTAAAAATTACCATGAAAATGAAAGGCAATGTTTCTTGATATCCTCACAGGTCAGTTGCCTAGCAAAAACCTATAAATGCAGGCCCTGCCAAAAACTGAACATAAGAGGATTGGTATCCACTAAATTTAGTTGGTGGCTTGATTGTCAGATCATGATGTTTTGCTTGTAGTTGTGAAGTAGCACATTTTGTCTTTGTGGTGGTGTCAGTTACTACTTGTGTGGTTTTATATTTAATGTTTGATTTGTTATAAATTGAAGCATGCTTGCAATTAGTTGCTTTATTAAAATTATATGGTTGAAAAACAGGAATCTGCTGGATTTGAAATAAAATAATACACTAGCAATGTTTGACTCTGCAAATATGAAAAGTCAACAGTGATGTTTCAAATATGAGTTCTCTGTATTTTATTTTAATTGGCTGACTGTATAGATCACTGATTCAAGTGGACCTATTCCAGATGCATTTGTAGTGTGGTATATGCAAGCAGTATTTAAAACATACAAAACATAACTTGATAGTAAGTGCATAATGTAATCTCTAAGCAACGTATAATTAGTAATAAATGAAAACTGGAAGATAATTTACATTGTTTATTTATTAGTAAATGTGAAGAGGGGTTAGAACAGTAGTAACAGAGTGAGTTAACTGAAAATTTAAACTTTTCATAGTAAAAGATACAATAGTTTATGGTGATTATGAAAACTGGAGGGCTTGTAGAAGTTTGTGGAACGTGGACATTTTATTTGCAGATCTGTGCAGATGGAAGTCTTCAGCTGTCCAGAATACTGGTTAACCCAGTGAAGTGCATACATGGTAAATATCATTGGAATATAGTGGGTAATGTACCGCTCTAATATTATTGTGCATACATGGGGGGTGGGGCTGTTTAATGTGTGATGGATTATGTAGGAGATTAAGTTATTGCTTTTTTAGCTTGCTGTCATTTTTGTATGTCTGCTTTGAGGTTGGATATGGATTTGGAGGAAGGTGCTAATTCGGTAATGGGGGCTGGTATTGCTTCCCAGGTTTTGGCCCTACAGCTAAAAAGCTATGATTGCTGCAATGACATAAACCCTTGGGAATCGATTGGTAGATCAACCTCCCGTCTTGAAAAGGGCCATACTGCTAATTCCTAGAGGACAATTATGTGAACCCATCCAAATGTAAGGACTTAACTTGAAAGGTGCCTGAAAAGTTTAACATGCAAGAAAAGTTTGATCCACAGGTAGTGAATCCTTTGGATAAACCAATGAAAAAGTCCTGTTTGTAATACTTTTTTAAAGTTGAAATCTTTGGGTCAAATGTCCTAAACATTTAGTCCTTCTGGGGTGCACAGACTAGTCACAGGTTCTGCCACAGCCCTGAAGGCAAGGCAAAGATCTCCTTACTGGATTCTGTATGAGGTAGAAAAAGTGAGGAGGTGTTATTGTAGCCAAGTAACTAAGGGAGATGTACCTTTGATTGTTTTGATCAAGAATCGTATGAAATTTCTGTTGGAGTATGTGTTTGGAGAGGCACATAAAATGGCACTTTATGTTTTGTGCATGAGTTAGTAAGGAAAAATTATGGGAAGACTATTTCCAGAAGAACTGTTTTTTAGTAATTAACTATGCATTGTAATTTTTTTCTTTACCACATACAATATAACAACATTGACCTTAAGAGATGCACCCAATAACTATTTCAGGTAATATAATTAAAAAGCACAGGGTAATGAAATAAAAATGCAGCACTGGTGCTTTCCCACCTATGTGTTGAAAAGAGAGGAATTTAAGGGATGGGTAGCGGAGATTATCCAGGAGCTATTCGAGAGGATAGGAATTACTTGTGAAAATATAGCAAGGGAGTCTGATAAAAAAAATTTAGAGGAACTGACAAATGTTGAAGTATCGCAGAATAGGGGGAATCTCACAGAATAAGAGGAGGATCAACTGCTGAGTACTAAGAAAATAAGGGATTACCTCGATAATGTACACTAGTTCAGAAAGATTGCTGTTGAGCAACATTTATTTATATATATGCACACACACTACAGAACAAAAACTTTTAACACAATGACTTTGGTAACAAAGAAGGGGCTGTCACCAAGCTTAGGGAGCCTATCACAAGGAAGGTAACAAGATCCTGTAGAGATATTAGAAATATTTTGGAAGCTTTATGGAGGTCTGTGTAAAGCAGAGAAATATAGAAATCAAGAAAAGATACAAATGGAAATGTTTATGGAAGAATTAAATATGCCAAGGTTAGAGGTAGATGAGGCTGAATTACTAATGGTTAGGATAGGAGAAGATGAGATAAAAATTGTGATGTACAACCAGTCTACAGGAAAGTCCCCAAGAGTAGATGATATTTCTGTGGAAGTTTGGAAGCCGTGAGGGAAAAAAATGATGAAGATCTGGGAAGTTTTGTTTAACGGTATTTCAACAGGAGAAGTACCAACACCCTGAAAGAAAGCAGTGGTAGCTGTAATGCTTAAAGAGGGTAAATATCCATCAGAATCAGCTTCGTATAGGTCCATTTCAATACTAAATGATGTGTCTGTAATTGCTAAAAGAATGGCAAAAGTAATACCAGAATTGATAGATGTGGATCAGTGTGTTTTTGTGGAGGAGAAGCAAACATTTGACAACATCAACAGAACGCTGATGATCTAGAGGGAAGCAGAATGCAAGAAAATATCATTGCTGTTGGTGGGTCTTGATGTAGAGAGAGCATTTGAAGTAATACGTGTGGGGGGGTTTTATGAGCAGGGAAATGTAAGCATTTGCATTTCTTTAAATTATAAGGTTAAGGAGGATATATGAGTGATCCGAGGTGAAAATTAAAGTGGTTGGTGTCCTCTTTGATAATATCTGCTTGAGCAGAGGAACCAGCCAGGGGTGTCCTCTTTTTTCCCCCCCTTTTATTTGCATTATATTTAGAACCATTGGTAAAGAAAATAAGAAAAATTCAAGACTATAGTTGGTATGGTAGTCAAGAAAAGCTGGTTTTATTTGCAGATGACCTAATTTTATACCTGAGGAAAGCTGTTAGCGTTGTTGCCTCACAACAAGAGATTCTCTGGTTCAGTTCTCTGCTGGGGATGCCTTCTGTGTCCTCCCTGCATTCGTATGGGTTTCCTCCCAAAGACGTGCTGTAGGTGGATTGGACACTCTAAATTGGCCCTAGGTGTGTGTGTGCCCCTTCTGTGTAAGGTTGGTTAAATGTTGTTCTGAAATATTGTGAAAGTATGTATAATGTTCTTGTGAAGAAAAAATAACTTAGTTTCTTGTATTGCACAGGTCACTACTCATTCTTTGCAGTGTGTGTACAATTCTGTTGATGATACTTCCACGGCTGTGGTCATTGGTACTGTGTTTTAAGGAGGTTTGCTTGGCTGCATTCTCAAACTCCCAGATTTAAAAAAAATGAGATTTTAAATTCTCCCCTAGAGAGAAATTTGGTGTTTGCCCCTCTGCTACAGAGGTGATCAAAAAGTCTGGTGAAAGGGACAAGTTGATTAAGGGAAGATTTTTTTCAGGCTTTCTTTTCCAAATTGACTAAGGGATTTTCTCCTCCTCCAGTTTTAGCAACAAAGTAGAGTAAACAGTTTCAGCAGATTTCAGGAAGAAAGATGTTTAAGAAGTGACAAAGTTCCAGAAATA
>NC_056732.1:1080352015-1080374515 GCF_019279795.1 Protopterus annectens | reverse complement strand
TATGCAACCTGGATGTTTTATCTCCTGTGAAGGGTCAAAGAAAGGGCAACCTCTACCAAAACAGAATATTTTCAGATGGTTGTCCCTTGCTATTACTTTTTTTTGCCACCATGGTAAATCACTTCCATGCAGGGTCTGGAAATATTCTACTAGAGCATTGCCTTCAGTGGTCTATTGGAAATGGGTCTATTCTAAAAGCATTCTAGAAACGGTTACTTGTGCTTTGTAAAAGTATGTACAAACTCCTGTCATTGTCCAGGACAGGCTTTGCTAGGACCATTCTCCAGGGGCTCCCAGATTCTAATCTTCCACTTCCAGCTGTATAAGCTATGTTAATCTAGCCATAAAGCTAAGGCTGCTAAAGCAGTGGTTTATAGTTAACATAGTTTAATTATGTAAGTTCTATTTTAACAATAGATGTTCAATTTTAAATCACTGCTGCAGTAGTTGCACCCTTCATTCATCTACCTTTTTCCGTACTTGAAACATTAAACATTTTACTATTGGAAAAAAACGGTAACTTTTTTAGGACACTAGTTGATAAAGTCTTGATTTATTTATTTTGGCACCCATGCTGCTGTTTTCTCCACAGAGGAGCTTAACAGTCTGGGTGCATAACTTTTGAAGATTGTCTGCTATGTCTCTGACAGGATATAACCTATACAGCTTTGGCTACTGCAGCATGAAAATCTACCATTAACTTTTACTGCTAACCATTTTCATGAAGACTGGCACCAGGCTGCTGAAAGCTTTGGCTATTTTGCTCCCCATATAAAGAATAATGTAGCTTCAAAATAGACATATTCTCATGCATTTTTGAGATACGAGTAGCTGCTTGTAATATCTTTGTCATGTTTATTGATCTCCTGGTGTCAAAGGTGAGAGCCATCTATATGTTTGAAGCTTAACAAGTAAGTAATTGTATGCCACAACTTTAAAATAGAATAAAATGCCATTGTTGGTCCATGTGAGGCAGAGCACCTCGCTGACTCTGTTCAAGAGAAATCTAGACCTGTGGATGGGAGATCGTAGGTTTACCCCAGGAATCATCTCTGTGTCACTGCTGGACAGAGGCACAACAAACTAATGGGCACAGTATTTTTTCATATAAGGGGTGGCGTAAGCCACAATTTGGGCTAGGCTTATAAATGCCTTGGGGCAGATAGCCTAGTATAAACCTATGAACCTATGATATAGATGTTTGTTGCTTTTTTGGTCTCAATGTGTGGTATGTAAAAGCTATGACTACACATTTAAAATGAATGTGTAGGTTGTATTTCTCAGTTTCTTATTTTGATTTGACCTTCTCTGTTAATGTTAGTATCTCACTGTAGTGCCTCCAGATTTTCCTATAACTTTTTTCAGGGCAAGACATTTGGATACTTGACCTTTCAAAGCACATTTCTTGTTCAGATAGGCAATAAAGGCAAGGTAATGGCATCCTAAATATTTGCATGTTGGCCAGTATTTTAAATAAGTAAACGTAAAAAGTATTTTTATTTGTTTATTTTTTGCTATAACATTAAACATGAAACAAAACACCATATTTTGTTCATTTTTAGTCCTAATATAGACCCATATTTCTGAAACTGTTTGAAATGTTTATAGCAAGTTTTTCAGAAAAAAAATGTAGTGGCACTTTGCTGCAGAATGCACATAGCTGGTAATTTTCATATGTAAATGCACATACTCAGCTTTGTCTTTTTGCAGTGTGTGTTGTTGCATATGAGCCTTTTTAGGGAAAGGGTAGGAGTGAACATAAATCCAGCAACAGAAAACTTCTTTATTATGAAAATGTTTTATAAATATGTTTTTCTTTCTTCTGGTGTAGTGACTGTTTCTTTTGTGTTCTGGGTGGCTCCATGATGGAAATCATTTATTTATTTGCATTTGTTTACTGGGGTGGTCCAGCTGGGCCAGAAGTGCCCATTTTCAGTGGAGTCCCGGGGAGAAAAGCTCCACATACAAGACATTTCACATACAATGCAGAATTTATTTTAATAGCCATTTAGTACATATTGGCAGCTTATACAATTGGCGGAAAACGCAGTACATAAATAATCCTTCTCAAATCAAAGATATTATACAAGCAATACAGAGTATATACATTAAACCATTCCATATGAGTAGTTTTCAGCTAGCAAACTTTATATAGGACACTTCATGCAGTGGCTGCAAAGCTGATGTAGGAATTAATTCGAGACTAGGTACTTAAACTTTTCACACGTTTAGCAGGTATAATAGCAGAGCAATGGGGTACATGAGTCCTGTTGCAGGAATCTGCAAAGTCTGTGCATATTGTTGCAGATAAAAAGTGGTGGTATGATATTAAGGTAGTCTGTGAGAGTACCTGAATGTCTCGCCTGGTCCAATGGTGGGTCTATAAGGATTAGGGAGAGAAAGAAGTAGACAGGAGGATCAAGGGTAGGACAATGGGGGTTGGTAGAAGAGGGAAGTGGACAGGCTAGAGAGGCAGAGTAAGTAAAAAGTTGGATGTGAAAGGAGGATGCCAGAGTAGTAGAGTGGAGGTGAGAATAGTTGTGATGGTTGAAGTTAGGTTGTATGAGATGTGGTGTTAGCACGTGCACAGCCAAGATGAGGAGAGATGGTGTTTCAGAGATGTCTTCAAGAGGGTTACTGAGCGGGTGGATCTAAGTGTTGGGGGGAGGGAGTTCCACAGTTTTGCGATGGTAAAGGAGTAAAGCATCTGGCCAGCCGAAAGTTTGGTTGTTTTTACATTTATAAGCAGTTGGTTGTTGGATTGGAGTGGTCTGTTAAGATGGTATAAAGTAAGTATAGAAGATAGAGTAGGGCACATAGATGGATTATGAATAAGTTTGTGAGCTGTAGTTAGTTGGATAAAGGTGAGATAGTTGGAGTTCAAGGTATTTTAGGTTGCGTAATGATAAGCAGTGGGGGGATGAGTAAGAAGCATTTGTTACAAACTTGGCAATTTTGTTGTAGCATAAGTCTAGTTTGGACTTCTAGAGAAGACTGAATGTTGGTGAGGAGGGGGCACCATATAAAAGAGGGTAATAGAAAAGAAGAGGCAAGGGAAAGTCGGGTTGATGCACTGAGTAGATGTTTGTGTCAGTAGAGTGTGCCAAGCTTTTGATGTGTCTTTTTTACATTGGACTGGATGTGCAGGTCGAATGTGAGGTTTTAGTCTGTGATGACACCTAGGAGTTTTGTGCTAGGTACAGTGTTGATGGTGGTACCATTTAGGGATTGAATGGTGAAGTTCTCTTTGTAGGGGTGTGAACTTTTTGGGGGCAAAGATTACTAGTTTGGTTTTGTTGGGGTTCAGGGCAAGATGATTATTAGACATCCAAATTTTGGTGGAGGTGAGGGCGTTTTGAGTGAGGTAGTGTAGCTCTGAGGAGGAGTTTGCAGTGCAGATGATAGTGGAGTCATCTGTGTACTGGATGACTGAGCCTTGAGAGAGTGTGGTATGGAAGTTATTGATAAATATGCTGAACAGAAGTGGCCCTAAAATGGAGCCTTGAGGAATACCAGTGGTGGTGGTTAGGAAAGGGGAGTAAGGGTTCTGCCATTTAGTTGATTGTTGCCTGTTGGTGAGGTAATTAGTGAACCAGTTTAGGTGAGGTACCTATTTTAAATTTAGTTTTGTATTGAAAGCTTTTTGAAAGATCCAGAAAATATAATATAGTATTGAAAGCTTTAGAAATATGTAGAAATCCAGCTCTGATGTGATCAGCCCAAGGACAGTCCTGCACAGAGCAAGATTCATTGTAACAGTCAACTCAAAAGTGAAAATGTCATTAAAGAGATTTTTTTTTATCCCCAATGAGTGTGCTGTATGTACCTCAGCTGCTTAATACTTATTCCAAGTTCACGATTTCTAAGGCTATGGAGAAGTTCATGAGATACTACAGTCTCCTTGAGTACACATTAGAGAAATTACAAATTAGTGATGGTACGTTTAAGTATCCCTCACCAATTATATAGCATGCTATAATGTCACTGTGAAATGTTTGTAAGGCCTACATTATGTGGCTCTCATCAAGGACAATATATTACTCTTATGGTTCTTGATAAAACTTTAAGGGAGTTCTATTTGGCACTTGGATATAAATGAAACTTTGCTGTCTTAAGTACTTGTGAAGTTGGTCCCAATATTTTAATGTATATATTTTTTAAACTTGATGGGTGTTCTCTTTCCAGTGATGAAGGTATTCCTTCAGAAAGGAGCACTTGTCTCATGTTATAATGGCAGCTCATATTGATGTCTGTACACGTACTGTGTTCCTACCCTGAAATGAGGTTGTATACCCACCCTTAATGTGAATATGAAGCTGTGCTTGTTAGACTGTCTCTCTGAAATGATTGTGCATATTTGTGTACAAGTTAGTGTTGCAGCCATACATTAATAGGTCTTATCAATATTAATTTTTCAAGGTATTATACTTGGACATTGGAATTAAAAATGCAAGACTGACTGTCTTTCCCTTGAGTACTTAAGGAGAGCTTATTCGTGAAGTTGGCCCTGCTGTATCATTATCATTGCAGTGCATTTAGTGGTGTAACCTTTCCACTGAGAAAAAAAGTTCCCCTTTCAGGAAAAATGTACATGCGTTTAGCAGCATTGATCTTGCATTACATCAAAAGTAGTTTCTGGGTCCATGTTGTATTTCTGGAAAAAGATGCAGATTTCATTTAGGGGAAGAAACTTAATATAATGCGACTTAAAATCCTGTCACGTTCTAGTGTTTTAGGCCTATTGAGGATGGCCAGTTTAATGCCCCTGTTAAGTCTGTTTTTTGGTGTGCATCAACAGAGGGTTGTATGGCTGAAGCAGTTTGGTATTTTCTAGTAATTCTTTGGACAATAAGTGTGGATTGGATACTCTAAATTGGCCATTGGGGTGTGTCTGTGTGTGCACATGCAAATGTGTGGTGTGGAAGAACTACAGTGACAGGGCTAGCCACCTGGAGGTGTATACCTTCGCTGTAGATTGTCACTGTTGAAATGACACCCTGACCCCATCTACAGAAATGGGGGGAGGGGCAATGGGTGGCTGTATTCAATTGTAAACTGCACTTGGATTGTGTTTTTCAGGTACAGAGAGTAGTGGAATTGGGTGGAACTTTTTCTAAGTGTGAGTTCCCAGTTGTGTTCATTAATGTATTCTTTCTCTGAAAATTAAATAGTGCTTTTATGTTACGATAGTATAGCATATTTATGATTTTGTGGATTTACCTTTTGAGTGAAAAAAAATTTTGTATGCTTGTGGGAATTGACCCTAAAGATATTTGTAATAAGTTAACAGTTTTGAAAAGGAAAGACTTTATCTGTTTCTCTTACATTTTTAATGACGTACATTCAGTACATAAGTAATTATAAATACACTACATTTTAGTTTTGCACAAGTCAAATCCAGTGAATGTGTCCCTTCTGATAGAATACTCATCTTTGTCTGTGAAAAGTCAGATATTGTCCAAAAACGACTGTGCTAGGCTTTTCACAGCTGCCCCACCTCAGAGAGACATACACTCGCGCACACACACATATGCATATTGCCTCTGAAAAGCAGATCCTAATCTATCTTTTTTTTTTTTTTTTTTTTTTTTTTGTCGCTCACCAAGTTGCCCTGTTCTCAAAAAAAAAAAAAAAAATATGACTAGGCATACCTCTGATGTCCAACCAAAATGAAGTGAAAGAGAGGGTACAGTATTGTATGCAAGCTTGTTTTAATGGTCAAGTGATGGTAAGTTGCATTGCTTTCACACACAGCCTTTTTTCATTATTTCTGACTAACCACTTGTTTGGCTGGGAGCATTTAAAAAATGGTCTCTGTTTCTCTCAAATACATGTAGTGCCTCTCCATGATGAACCATAAAGGCTGATCATTAGGGTGTAATGTAGACTGTTTTCATTGACAGCCTGCAGTCTACTCAATGTAACAAGTGAGTAGGTACACATCTGTTTTTACTGTGATTTGTCAATTGCTCTCCACCCAGAAGCACCATTTGCTTCTTTATTGCAAGTAGCTCTTCCCACTGTTTGATGCCTTAGAATTTCATAGATCACTGTAGCTGATTTATGCTGTTCACACTGTTTTTTTGGTTTCGTTTTCCATACGGCCCAAATCTGAAAAATATTTATGAAGAGTAGACCATCTTTGTGACATTCTTTCAGAAAACAAAAGCAGAAGATCATTAGTAGACACAGACATCCATTGCATCTAAGCACTGTGCAATTGTTTTACCCGTCATAGTATTGTATCCTAGATATTAACAAATCAGACTACCTATGCAAAAGGGTGATAAGTACGATGGCCTCACTTCAAGGTCAGTTTTAATTTTTAGCGTAGTATAATTATTGCATTCAGAACATGTATTGTATTAACCAAATAGTTGGTCCTAATGTATATCAAACTGGTGGCTTTCCCACTAAAAATTTGTGATAAAGTACTTCATAAGTATCCATGGACCAGCAATAGATGCTGGAAAAGCCATGCAAATTTACAAGGAGACTGGCTATGTAGTTTGAGTTCCTATTAAAACGCCGAAAGCGTAAAATAGCAAACTGCCTAAAGGTCGGAAATGCCGGATTTCGATCTGCTTTTTGTGAGATTGCAGTACAGTGAGGATTGGAATATTTGCCCTTTCCTCACTGTAGTGCAATATTGGAGTTGGTATATGTATTTAGCGGGGGTAGGGTGGGGGCACAGCTCTCCACAGTAGTATGTTCGAGGTCCTGCATTTTCGACCTTTAGGTCATTCGCATGTTTGGATTTTTGTTTATGTAATATAGACCCATGTATTTTTGTACAGTTTTCTGCGTTTGTTCTTTTGGAACAGGTTAAAAGCGAATAGTCAATGTGCCTGGAGTGGAGAATTGCAGCAGCATGCAAATGTATATATTGACTTGGAATGAATATCCAAGAAGTGAACCCTCCTGTCCCAAGTTGCATTGCTATGGGGGGACTTATTTCTTTGTATGTAGTCAAGACCCTGGAAATGGGTCACCCCACTATCTTTACCACTAAGTAGATGAATGGAAGAGTCTGCTGAGTGAACATTACCATGAAGGAAGTCTGTTAGAATACCATGAAGGAAGTCTGTTAGAATTCCAAGAGATATTTGAATTGTCTTGTGGATGAGAGTGGGAGGATATTAACAGGTTCTAAAATATGCTGGCTCTGCTGGATGCAAAGTAATTTGTACATCTTCACCATGCTAATGCTGGATTTGCATAGCAGAATGTTGCATAGAGAGAGGAGTATTATTGACTGAAATATGTTGCCATCTGGGACTCCTTATTCCTCCTCCTGTTCTGGGCTTTTCCATCTTGTGCCTCCTTATCTATATGCTTTACTCAGTTGGAGACTGAATAAAAAATTTCAGTTTTTAAAATTTTAGAAAAAAATGGTTAAAAACTGGGCATCCCATGTTTTGGTATGGCCATTCATATACAAGATAACTGGTGGGCCAGAACTTTTAGCTTGAGTTTTAACACTGTAGCTGAAAAGTTTCCTCTTGATTTATACCACAATGCACCTATAAGTGGAATCTATATGATCATAATCTCTTAAGGAAGGATTTGAGAACCTGATGTATTGAGGAAATTCTCCAACTACCAATTCTTGTAAACTTTGCTCCTAATATTCTTTAGGAAAATACTGTTTGGATTACTTAGTCTGTATCTTTGGATTGTTTAGATTTTGTTACAGCTAAACTTCAGTCTGTCCATTTTATCATACCAAGTTGTTTATTTCAGGATGTTAAAGCTAGGTTTTAATTCCCTAGAGTACATTACATTACCTGTATGTGATCGTGCATGTTGAAGGTTAAATACAGTGACAAAATAATTTTTCTTTTTTGTTGTGATTTTGATCCTTCTCCAAGTAAAAAAAAAATGTATTTAATTAGGTCAGATGCTCTTGCCTATGTAAAACTTTACTCCGTTTGTCTTTTGTTTGCAATGCCTAATTAACTGCTTCTGAAAAATATATCGCTTCTTTTGAAAAACAACTTTTTGTTTTCTTGGGTCCCCTTTCTCTTTCTATCTGACTTTGAAGCCCTTGTGTTGTGCATTTTTTGACTGTTTCTACAGAAGCTTTGGAGTTGTATAATGTTAGTGCGTCAATTCCAAAATTAATTGGAAATGGGGTATATTAAGATTTTGGGACCCACCAGTTGCCCATACTGACAGGACATCTGCAATCCATTTCTAGACAAACAATTTTATTTCTAGATCTGTTGATGCATGTAAACCATCAGGAGATTTCAGAAATCCATTTTATCAATTGGGAAAAGTGTTTCAACTGATTTCTGTGCAACTACATTGAAATGTTTTTTGTATAACTCATCCTTTTCTCAGCATTTCTGATTTGAAATTTTGCTGTGTATTTACCACATGTATTCAACTCTTACTCCCAGATTCACTCGGGCTGCTGCTTGTGATTTCAAATTTTAGTGTATTTTGTTACCATAAACTTTATGTAATATTCCTTTATTGGATTTTCACTTTACTTGATTATTCTACTTATTGTATACTGACTTTTTTGTGTTTAACTTCTTACCCCCTAAAGAAGTACCAGTTAAAAACCGTGTTTAATCTAGTCTGTTGTTGTCTTCCCCATCTTTTCCAAGACCCAGTTCCTTTTCCTTTTTTTTTTTTTTTTTTCATTCCTTTATCAGTGTCCCAATCTTAAAATATTTCTTTACATGAACATATCATTTTAACACATAGAAAAAAAGAGATTAGCATAAATTGGTTAATTTATTGAAAAGAGAAATAACCTATAATAACGATGTGTTTATAGTATGTTGGCTGCTGGGAAAATCAAACTGGAGTATTCATGAGTTTAATAGTAATTTACAGACAGCCAAGTAGAATGTAGCTTAAAATGATAGATGTGGTAGGAGAAGTTATGGAAATGAGCAGGAAGATAAGTGGACAGAGGAGGAATTGCAGTTGATGAGTTTGAGAGGAGGAGGAAAAGATAAGAGCTTGGGAAATAAGTGCTTCCCAATCATTTTTTAACCTTGCTCCTCATACTGCAAAGTGCTGAAGGAATTGGGGGAAATTGATCTGAGTACAGCTAGCCAGGTGAGCAGGAAGAACAAAGTTAAGTTAACAGAGTTGGGGTAATTTCTAGTTTTGAGTACCAGTTATGGGATCCTGCACATACATGGTATCAGAATGTAGTACGTTTTTGAGATAAAGCTGTTTTGTTTTTTCAGGTTGTAATATTTTGTTTGTTCATTTTTCCTCATTGGTGGGGTCTTTTCATTTATTATGCCATGTGTCCACTATTACTGTCTCTGTTCCTTACTGTAAACACCTATAAAATTAAAAAAAACTTGCGAAAATAACTAAAACACAATCCAAATGTTGTCTATTGTTGCTCGAACACAAGACACCAAACTGGTCTAAAATACTTCCACTTTAATTAATAAAAAAAAAAAAATGAAATCAACATATTAAGCGCTTTCGTCCTGTCGAATAGGACTTCTCAGAGTATAACTTCCGCACCGACTCCTCCTTTATTTTATATACACATATAACCTGTAACATCAATACTTAAAAACCAATTGTTAATATTTAAAGGAAAATGTTCACATTTACTTGCACTACAATAACAATCGGTATAAGGTACAGCCCTGAGTTCACACTGTTTAATTCTTGGTACCTGGACATCAGCTTAACTCGGCCTTAAAATTTAGCCAAGACTGAATTACTAATATGCTGATTTAACCCTGGGGGGGCGGGGGGGTAAGAGTCTTGTAATTTCAACTACCATTTCATTTCTTTAACATCTAAAAGCACCCCCCCCCCCGGGTTAATCCTAATGATGTCCAGTATTGCAAACTTGAATGTAGATGACTGGGGGCAGTTTTTTGTATGTTTGTACAGAACACTTGTTTAATTTTCCTTTTTGATGTCCTATAGGTGTTAAACACCTCTGTCTTCCCCATGAAATATCCTGAACATCCCATACATTTTGCTAAGTATACTGTTTGTTTAGACTGACAATTTCCCTTCAAAAAATATACTTTTGAATGTATGTTGTTATCTAACCTTAAGGTGTCATCCTCTACGATATATGCACTTTGGATGCATTTCCCACATTTCCTAGTTCCCTTTGTACATTTGCTACTCTTAATCTGTTTCTTAGGGTCCCCTTCAAAGTATTCTTTTAAATTTCATCCTGTACTAAAAATGGGTCTGTTCCCTAATTTTATTTTACATTTGTTTAACCGGGGGTGTCTTACTGAGCCAAAAAGGCCCTTTTTCAGCAGAGGCCCGGGGAGAAAAGCTCCACAAAGAAAAATTACAGACACATTTAGTTATTTAGACATGATCTGTATACACACAAATTACAAGATACATGCTTTTACAGTGGTATGCGGCACATATAATAATAATAATAATAATAATAATAATAATAATAATAATAATAATAATAATTGATACATTTCTGGATAGACCCTTAACATATTCCATCCTGTCTTTACAATGTTCTTTATTTCTTCAGTTTGTGACCCAAATTCTAAGACCAAAGCCCTTTTAAATTTCTCATTACTGTTGTTACCACTAGTTGGTAGTAGACCTTTCCCTAATAGTGGTACATATTTTATCCCCCACTGAGACTGAACATAATTTCTTTTACCAAAGTTAGGGGGTAATGCCTTACCACAAACATTTCCTCCACTTTGTCTAATTCTTTAGTTAAATCTCCCAAATCCTGAGGTCATACGGGCCACTCTCACACATTGTCCTTTCACAATGTTCCTTTTTGTGAGTGGGAATGACAACTTCCAAACTCCAAGTATGAATTACTAGCTGTGGGCTTTCTATAGATCCTAGATTTAAAGCCTGTGTCTGTCTTAAGTGTATCTAGGTAATTTATTTTTTCTTTATTGAACTTGTAGATAAAAAAGAAATTCTAAGTACTATTTAGATAATTTAATTTTTTTATCTTGCTTTCTGTTCCCTTCCACAGTATAAACACATCATCCAAAAACCTCATATAATTTTATTGATGTCTGGAATCTGGACATATGTATAATCCCACTCTGAGGACCATATTGGCATATATGGGGGTAAATGAGGCCCGCATACCTACTCCTTTTTCTTGCTTGTATAACTCGACCCTCAAAATAAATGTAATTGTAGTCCAAAACTAGTAACATTATTTCAACTGTCAGACTGGTTTTGTCCTCTGAAAATGTTGTAATTCTTATGGCATTAGAAAAAATATTCTAACCCTTCATGTTTATGGATCAAAGAAAATAGGTTAACTACATCAATGGTTAAAATATAGATCAGATCTCCTCTTTTAACCTTACCGAGAAATCCCATGAATCCCTAAGTGTGGCATAGAATTAATGGCTTGTTTCAGCCAGTGGTCTACAGCTACTCCTATTTGATAGGTTTTGAACCTCTGGCGGCCACTGTTAACCTAAATGAGGGGTTGTTTAAGTATTTGTGAACTTTAGGGCTTCCATACACTGTATGGCTGTACGGATATTGCACTTTTAGTGCCATATGTTTCAAGGGAAATTCTCTGCTCTAAGCTATATTCTTCTAAAAATGAATCTATGCTATGGTGTCCAATGTTGACTTTGTTAATGGATACTGGGGTGTGTTACACCATCATTCGATATTTTAAAAATTTCTCTTGAGTAATCAAGAGCATCAAAAAGTACAATCCCCCCCCTTATTAGTTTTCATAATTTTGATCCTAAGTTATTGTAATCTTATTTCATTTTCTGGTTTTGGGCTTCCAATTTGGAAAAAGTCATCACTGAGGATATGTACAAAGTGTTGAGTATCTGATGTAGTGGGGGATTGAAACATCATTTCTTTCTCACCTCTGAGGCTTTGGCTTGATTGTCTTTGAAATAAAGTGCTAAATTTAATTTTCTAACAAAACACTTAATTTCTAATATAGAATCCACCAAATCAAACTTCTTCATTGGAACATAATTTAATACTTGTTGAAATAAAGTAAAATGTTCTAAAGTAATGATATGTTCCATGTAATTAAAAACGTGGAAATCCTGAAATGAGTTAATTACCCCATTTGTTAGTATCTGCATGTTTTCCTCTGTATTTCCTCCTAGTAATAAGTTAACATTTTCTGATTGACCATTTTTGTAATGTCTGTCATACCCAACTGGATCTTCTGTTCCTCCCCTCCATTCCCTTAATTCCATATTTCTCCATTTTTTGTTCTGTGGGGGTTGGTAAAAAATCCTTCCTTGTGTGTCTCTGACCCTGGTCATTACCTTGCTGTCTATCTCTTTCAAGTTTCTTAATTTTCCTCTTAAAATATTGTCAAATTAACTTTCATTAACCCTTTTTCATAAAAGCTTTCCAATTGTACAAACAGTAAGTCATTAATAACCCTTTCAATTTCCAACAATTCACTAGTAAGCCTCTGTATTGCCATATCATTATGCTTAATTATTTTTTCCATAAGTTCAAATCCGTATCTATCTTACATTTCAATGAACTTTGACTACGTAGAGTCAAACAGAAGTTTAAACACTCTCAAGTCCCTGGGGGACTATTTTTAGTTCTAAACAACTTCTTAAATAACTTATTGTCCAGTTTTAAGCCTTTCAATTACAAGTTTTTTTTTTTTCCCAGAGCAAAAATCAGTTCTTTTAATGAGCCATTCTGGCTCTGTCTCATTACCAGTTGTACTTTTCCTCTCGTTCTCCTTTGACAAAAATCAAACTCTTTAATAGTAGTATCAACTTTGTACCTTTAGTTTTATTCCATTCTAATGTTTCACACAGATAGTTTGTGTGGAATTACTGTTAAATCGTACATTAACCAGTTGACTGTTCGTGACAAATGTTAATGCAAAACAGTTTTCTGAGTACTTTTTTTTTTTTTTTTTTTTATTGATGTTGCTTTTTCTTTTAGTTCCTTCCGTCTCATTTTGTCTACTTTGTGTACTAGAAGCAGAGAAAGACACGTCATTGTAAACCTCCGTCTCGCTTACTCTGCAGGACTCTGTTTTCTTCTTCTTTGTTGTGTCCTGCATTCGTAGCTGATGCTGGGGAGGAAGTATGAGGTGTTCCGTTGGTGTTATGGCCTTCCAGTTAAGTTAGCAGTTCTCTGAAATGGGTCAGTTCACCTTTTACTATCTCCAACTCAGAGTTGACATGTTCAAATTCCTCTTATTGTACTGGGAGGGGGGGGGACTGCTGGGAAGTTGTCTAGGTTGTCCATGCAGAAAAAAACCATCCTGAACCACTAAAATTAGAAAACTTGTAAAAACAACTAAAACACAATCCAAATGTTTGCTATTGTCGCTCGAACACTCCAAGACACCAAACTGGTCTAAAATACTTCCACTTTTAATTAAAATGAAATTACCATATTAAGCGCTTTCTTCTTGTCAAATAGGACTTCCTCATGTCCTGTCAAATAGGACTTCCTCAATGTAATGTGTATATAACCTATTTGATGGGATGAAAGCGCTTAGTATGGTGATTTCATTTTTATTAAAAGTGGAGTATTTTAGACCAGTTTGGTGTCAACTGACAATAGCCAACATTTGGATTGTGTTTTACTTTAAACGCCTCCAACTTCATTATGAACTTTTGTTTAAAAGTTTTAAAGTTAGCACCCCCCCCCCCTTATAGTACAATGTGAAGCGGGGAACTCTGATACAGCAGATAGTGAACTGAAGGGGGGCACCAAAAACAGAAGTGAAAAAAACTCAAGTTCATACATAGTGTTTTTGCAATTAATCCATTGTATTAAGTCTTGAGGTGCAGTCCCAAGTTAATCATGGGAGATATTGCGACATTCAACCCTACATAGAAGTATGGGAATTATGTATTTTTTTTTTTTAATATATACGTCTCTGCACAAGTTAAGCTTCAAAATGCAGTGAATATATATTGCAGGTCTCATCTGCGCAGCCTGAATATATGCACTGGGATGTTTTGGTTTTTGATCTTCTGGTCCTAGAATTTCTGTATGCTGCATACGGTTTTGCAGGCTGTCTAGCAGTGACAGTTTTGAAGCAAACTCTACGTTCACTTTTAAGATCACACGATGGAGGCCTTGAGGCCAACTCCCATACCTGTTCAAGAAATGTATAAATGTATTTAAATAAGTCCTATTACGTCAGGTGTGATATTTTCAATACCATTCTGTCAGACAGAAATGAAGGCATGCACACTGGTTTGTTGCTGTTTTCTCCAGCTAGGGCCAGTAACACCTGAGCTTTTTAGTTGAGCTCAGTTTACCGGGGATTATGTCTAGGCCAGAACCTAAATGGATTATGTATGCACTGACAGCAGTTCTCTTAAATGTCTAGAAACATTTGCTTTCTGTATATGGATAGTTGTATCCCTCCAGCACTTAACAGCATTGGCTGAAAAGATTTTTTTTTTCTGTCTTTATTGTTTTCTGATTGTGCTGATGTATGCTTCTGTGTTGAGAGGATCCTATAAATCGGTGCATAATGTGAGGAGTCCAGACTATGTTTTTTTTTTTTTTTTTTTTTTTTTTTTTTTGTTTCTTCTCTGCTATTCAAAAGCAACTCAGTAGTTCACACCCCAGCAAGGCCATGCATGCTCTTAAGTTATTTTCTCCTCTGTTACTTTTGTAAAGCATAAAACTCTCTAGCTGCATCACTTGCATGGGATGTCTGCCTATCCAGTGCAGCTGCTTACTATACCTGTGCATAGATGGAACATTTTTATTGCCATTCAGATTTCTTCCTTGTCTTCTATTTCTGCATAAATCCCTGTTTTGGTAATCCCACTTATGGGGGTTGCTTATCCATTTTCCTAACCTTTTGTTTTATTGCCTTCATTTGCTTCCCAGGCACCCACTAGTATAGTTATAAAAATGCATTTGACATAGTGTCAGCTTCTCACTTAAAAGTCTGTGCTCTTAAAGGATGTTTACTAGCCATGTAAAACCTGGTTGGAAGTTAAGGCAACATGTTTGAGTAAAGCTAGTCTAAACGTAATTGCCACAACATCTGACTGTTACAGCAGCCATATTTGCATTTGTGGGTGTTTTTCCCCATCCCCGTAGTGTTCCTTTTGTGTACTTCTTTTTATACCAAGGTAATATTTTAATCGTCACTCATTTCACTGACTCTCTCTTTTTTGTTTTTTTCTAGACTATAACCTGTTTCACTGGGTGAATGCCCTTCTGCAAACGTTTTGAAAACATTCATCCTTAATCATGGCACCTGGTTAAAATTATACTGTTTAAGAGAGAAATGTTTGGCTTACATAATTCTGTCTTGTTGTGTTCCTTTTTAATGTTTGGAAATGACTTGCTGTAAGCCTTGATATTTTTCTAGGTGCTTTTTCTCCTTTGATTCCTGTCAGTTGTCAACCTCATTCCTTCATAGTCCCAGTTATTTTCTCTTTCCCACTGTTCTGAAGACCGCTTGGGGGGTGGTGGCTGGGAGCATGGCAGTGTGGGAGCTCGGAGATACTTGAGCTCACCCCCACTCGTATATTGCAGTAGTCTGAGATGCACATATATCCTGCAACTTGCATCTAGTTGTACATGCATCTAATCTCGGCTACAGTGCATCACAACCCTGCTTGGTGTCCAAGGACATCTCTGCCCACAATGCTGCTGCTACTAGACATGCTTTCACTTGGCACTGGCAGCACAGGGGTTGCTGACTCGCTCCCTGTATGATGAACAGGCTGCATTGGCCACTCATTTCCTTTCCTTACTACCTTGTTCAGCACCATGGTTAATTATTCCCAGCTCATCGCATTACTTAAAGGCAATTGACCAGACTTCTGTCTTAATGGTGGTGGTGGTGGTTGTTTGTCTTTTCGGCTTTTCCTGGTTAGGGGTCATCACAGCGGAACTCCGGTCCACTAATGATTGGCAGTCAATTTTTATGGTACCGAGTTGCCAGCCCGACACCCAACCTTCAGCGAAGGCACACCCATTCACACATGTCTTTCGGAGGCCACTCGACTGCGCTCCAGCCGAGAATCTAACAGGAGAACCTCTTGCTGTGAGGCAACAACGCTACTGCTGTACCACCTTGGATCTGCTTACTTTTGAATAGCATGTGTAAATTTAACTGAGCTGTGGTAGTTAAAATACACAATTCAGGGGATGGCCTAAGAATCATTGCAATGCTGTGTTGGTTGAGTGAGCCTGGTAGCTGCGATGAGTTACTTATTTTGCTTTGGGACAGTTTTACCCATTTATATTCTGTCTTTGGAGTCTGGTAATTGGTTCCTTCTGGAAGACGTGCTGTGTGGAAATAGTGTGTATGTGGCTGCTCTGCCAACTACTGAGGAAACCTCATTTGTATCTTTGCTCTGTCCTCTTAACTCAAACACCCATGCTTACTGAGTATGCAAGGACCTGAATGCATTAAAAGGGTGCATCACCACATGTTACTAAGGTCTGCTGGTGTGGTCCGGTTAGCATGCATTGGTAGGCCCTGTCTGTAATCTGTCTGGTTATGAACTGCTTTCTTTCCTCATCCATATCTTGAGGAACCCAATCTTCTTTTCATTGACACAAAGCCCTGTCAGTTGAATTGGATATTTAGCTAGGTCGGTAGATGGCCTGCAAACTCAGTGAGGCCAGTTGTATCCTAAGGTATACTTTTTGGAAGGGTACACTGTGGTGTTGCATTGTGTTGATTTTTTGGGCTCCTTATTGAAATGTTGGCAGTTGTAATGCCAAGACCCCCTCCAAAAGAGAGAAACTGCATAAAAAGAGTGACTATGGGAATATGAAATGGAGAAAACACAAGTGAAAAAGAAGGCCCAATATAGAAGATAGGATAATGCCAGTGGAAGGCCAAAAATTGCAGAAGCAAGGAAGATGTCTTGGAATCTGAGTGAGGTATGAGGTGAAGGACATAATAGGAGATAAATATAATAAGACTTGTATGGAAAGTAAGCAGTTAATACAGAAATTGATAAGGATTAATTTAGGGTCAAAGAGTACTAGTCTTACAGACCTGGATTATTCCAAAGTTCTATATCCTAGTGCAGCTTTTTGGAAGTTGCCAGGACCCAAACTTTTGAAAAAGGTGAAACGGATGTGTAGGGATTTTATGTGGGATAGGAATTCTCTGAGAGTTAGCTGGGAATGGATGGTATAGGAGAAGGAAAATGAAGATTTTAAGAATCCTATACTTAAAATAAACATTGCCAACCTGTTTTTATCACAATTATTTGCCGATTTTAATATACTCCCAATGTGAGGGAGATTGGAAAAGAATGTTTAAGTTCAGTGAATGTCATTGGAGGAAAGAAGAGATTCCGTCTTCGTCAATAGAAATCCCCAAAAATAGATGGAACATAGATGGGATGCTAGAAGCGCAAAAAATGATAGGAAGAAGATGGAAGGAGAAAGATTTGGAGCCATGGAAGGAAAGAGGTAGTGGCAGTATAAAGTATGAGGCTAGATAGACTAAAAATAGTAGATGAAGATGGACAAAAATAGTAGATGAAGATGGACA
This sequence comes from Protopterus annectens, assembly GCF_019279795.1. Taxonomy (NCBI): domain Eukaryota; kingdom Metazoa; phylum Chordata; order Ceratodontiformes; family Protopteridae; genus Protopterus; species Protopterus annectens. Next base: position 1,080,357,045 of record NC_056732.1, on the reverse strand, counting down.
AACAAATGAGGATTAAATTCTGGTTGCAGATAACAATAGGAGTAGAAATTTAGAGACTAATTTCAGTTGGATAGAGGCTTAGAATAGGTAGCAAAAGAAGTTAAGAATAGGACAAGATGTCCCTGAGGTGGTATTAGACTTAGAGCTGAAAAGAAACTAAATGTTTGCTATGGAAATGTAAGAGAATATGGAGGGGCTAGAAGACAGAAACCTAGGAAGAGCTGGGAGGAGGAGTTAGGCCAAGAGATTTCCAAAATAGAAAGGAAAGAAATTCAATGTTGCACTAAAGCTAGGATTTTTTTTTTAAATTTTTGCATGCATGGAAATGGGTACTTTTTATACCCACATAAGTTGGTTAAAATATTTCCAAAGATAGAAGGGACTTGGAGATGTAAAAAGACAGAAGGGAGTATGGAAATGCTTTTGTTTTTGTTTGGGAATGTAATGAGTTGTAACAGTTGGCCGGGAAGTTGTATAACAAGAATGGTCAATATCGTGTTTTACTTTGGTTTGAACAAGAGATACCAACACATTGCAAAGAACTAATAGGGCTGTTTGATTATTGTTTTCTTAGCTATACTCCTAACCAGAAAGTGGAAGTGAAACGCCACCACCCATATAGGAGGCAATAGAAATGATGACTCTTGCACAGAAACGGGAAGAAAGAGAAGTGGGGACAAATGGCCATAAAATGTTTAAAACTATGGGGGAGGGGAAGAAATATTGGGTAGAACAGTAAAAAATAAAATAAGTTATTGGAAGAAAGAATATATAGAATTAAAAGGATAAATCTGATTTTGTGAAGGGGCTGGACTGTACACATTTGCTTTTTTTCTACTTTATCTTCCCAGTATCTATATAGGAATGCTCAACCCATGATAAATTGGAAAGGAAAGAAATGATTTAAGGAAGTGAGAACAACTCACCGGGAACTTTTTATTAGGGACATATCGATAAGAAAAATAGAATGTACTGGAGAGTGTTACATGCATAACGTTTTTTTCTTTTATCCTACTCTTTTTGTGCATTTTTGTAATTTCTGTCATTGTTTAAGCTATCCAGGGACAGCCAACAGAGGAAACAAAATAAGCATTGGTTGTGCATGTTTATACAAATAGTGTGTAATAGTTAAAGGATGTAAAAAAAATAATGTCAAATATCACTGTTCTCCTTTTAAAAGTTTTTTGTTGATAGTAAGCCCACCTGTACCTCCTTAGGGGGGCAAGCCCCCTACATGCCCCAGACTTGTATATACAAACTCTGAGATTGCCATGCCTTGAGTAAAGTGAATTTTCTGAGAGGCCATCTCCAACTTTGTACTTGCAGGTCTGTGTTTTGGCCATTCAGTGCCCGTATTTTGGGACTTGCTGAAACAGGTCCCAACATTTCAAATTTTGTATGCTTAACTTGTTAACAATCCTTAACATACTGTTTAAGAAACAAAATGTATATTAACTCTATAAAATTTGTAATGATTTGAACTTGATGTAGGAAATAAAAAAGCTAGAATATTTGTAAAGCATAGAAAGTTCTCTGGTAACACCCCTCTTAGTAGTGGCAGTATCTGTAAACATAACTATAAAATGTTTTTCCTTTATTTTAGAAAAGGCTACAGAAGGAACTGTTGGCTTTACAGAATGATCCACCCCCAGGGATGACGCTAAATGAAAAGAGTGTTCAAAATTCAATAACACAGTAAGAAATGTTCAATTGTACTTATTCCCTAGTTCTGCTGCATGCATGCTTTACCTCTGTATTAAAATGATAAAGATGTGATGAAATTAACATCAGTCTGTTGACTGTAAGTAGGGGCCAGTAGTGGCTGATGCCTTCAATACAAAGGGTTGCTATAGGAAGTAACTGAATGTAAGGGGCTAACTGGAATGGGGCTGGGATACATTACAATAGGGTAAATTCTTAACATCGTTGCAAACCAGTTTTACCTAAATAACTGCTCCATATAGTACCGCACATAGTAAATAATTTTCTTCAGAATATATACCAAAGCTACTCTGAGGGTGATTTGTTTGTGTTTGAGGCAGTTATTGCTACTATATAGGTGGTATAATCTTGTATATCAGACTGTGAATAAATGAAAACTAGTTGGCCTCAGTTTCAGTCCATTGCAAACTAGCCTTGTCAAGCCACTTCCCCCAGATTACTTAAGCACCCAACAATAACAACTTTCACCGTGTGCACCTTAGATGTCTGATTTATGATCAAGTAATATATATATGGTCATAGTATAATGTATTTCAGCTTTCTTCATTCACGCATTAATGTTGACAAGCTAGAGCAATAGCAGTTTAAATGTAACCAAATGACAGCAGATGTCAGTAACTTTCATCCATAGAATGCCTTTGTACCTGCCAATTATAGACGCATTATTATCTGTGTATACCTGTGGTGACTGATTAGATACAAGGCTGTAGTAATTTTATTTGCTCTTTTTTGTGTGTGTGCGTCTCCTTCCCATTCACATGACCTAGTTAGAGCCATATTGAGTATGTACACCTTGGATATCTGCTAAATAATTGGCCACAGTAATACTGTATTTCAGCTCAATGTAGCCATAAACGTATGGTTATGGATTTTCTTATTTCACATACCATAGTACCAAGCTTTCATTTTCCACAGTGAATGTTGGGCAGTCACATCCATTCTTTTTATTTTTAAAGAATGTTACTTTTTCTAACAAAGTCTCCTAATGCAGTGAGAGACCAGCTTGCGTCGCTCTCCTAATGCCGTGAGAGACCAGCTTGCGTCGCTCTCCTAATGCCGTGAGAGACCAGCTTGCGTCGCTCTCCTAATGCCGTGAGAGACCAGCTTGCGTCGCTCTCCTAATGCCGTGAGAGACCAGCTTGCGCCGCTCTCCTAATGCCGTGAGAGACCAGCTTGCGTCGCTCTCCTAATGCCGTGAGAGACCAGCTTGCGTCGCTCTCCTAATGCCGTGAGAGACCAGCTTGCGTCGCTCTCCTAATGCCGTGAGAGACCAGCTTGCGCTCTCCTAATGCCGTGAGAGACCAGCTTGAGTCGCTCTCCTAATGCCGTGAGAGACCAGCTTGCGTCGCTCTCCTAATGCCGTGAGAGACCAGCTTGCGCCTCTCCTAATGCCGTGAGAGACCAGCTTGCGCCGCTCTCCTAATGCCGTGAGAGACCAGCTTTGGCGCCGCTCTCCTAATGCCGTGAGAGACCAGCTTGCCGCTCTCCTAATGCCGTGAGAGACCAGCTTGCGCCGCTCTCCTAATGCCGTGAGAGACCAGCTTGCGTCGCTCACCTAATGCCGTTAGAGACCATCTTGCGTCGCTCTCCTAATGCCGTGAGAGACCAGCTTGCGGCGCTCTCCTAATGCCGTGAGAGACCAGCTTGCGCCGCTCTCCTAATGCCGTGAGAGACCAGCTGCGCCGCTCTCCTAATGCCGTGAGAGACCAGCTTGCGTCGCTCTCCTAATGCCGTGAGAGACCAGCTTGCGTCGCTCTCCTAATGCCGTGAGAGACCAGCTTGCGCCGCTCCTAATGCCGTGAGAGACCAGCTTGCGCCGCTCTCCTAATGCCGTGAGAGACCAGCTTGCGTCGCTCTCCTAATGCCGTGAGAGACCAGCTTGCGTCGCTCTCCTAATGCCGTGAGAGACCAGCTTGCGTCGCTCTCCTAATGCCGTGAGAGACCAGCTTGCCGCTCTCCTAATGCCGTGAGAGACCAGCTTGCGTCGCTCTCCTAATGCCGTGAGAGACCAGCTTGCGTCGCTCTCCTAATGCCGTGAGAGACCAGCTTGCGTCGCTCTCCTAATGCCGTGAGAGACCAGCTTGCGCCGCTCTCCTAATGCCGTGAGAGACCAGCTTGCGCTCTCCTAATGCCGTGAGAGACCAGCTTGCGTCGCTCTCCTAATGCCGTGAGAGACCAGCTTGCGTCGCTCTCCTAATGCCGTGAGAGACCAGCTTGCGTCGCTCTCCTAATGCCGTGAGAGACCAGCTTGCGCCGCTCTCCTAATGCCGTGAGAGACCAGCTTGCGTCGCTCTCCTAATGCCGTGAGAGACCAGCTTGCGTCGCTCTCCTAATGCCGTGAGAGACCAGCTTGCGGCGCTCTCCTAATGCCGTGAGAGACCAGCTTGCGTCGCTCTCCTAATGCCGTGAGAGACCAGCTTGCGTCGCTCTCCTAATGCCGTGAGAGACCAGCTTGCGTCGGTGTAATATATATATATATATATATATATATATATATATATATATATATATATATATATATATATACATACACACACACACACACACACACACACACACACTTCCAAGAAGAAAATGAAGGATATGAAACCTGTGTGTGAAGGTTGTCCGATATTCTTACTGGGTAACGACAGTTGCAGCAGACTACTATTGTAAGCAAGCAGTCGTACCCAACATAAGATGTATCCCCCTCCCACTTTCCTTTACAGTATCTGTTATAAACTTTCAGTTGCACGCTGAAGGTAGGACGTCGGAAGTTATTTTTATAAGGTGTTAACAACTGAACATCTGATGGGTACTGTAATGCCTTGAGACACAAACCTTACATAAGGCTTCCAAGAAGCAACATTTTTAGAGAAAGATGTTAAACCTTCTTGGTATGAATGATGACAAACCTATGTTAACTAGGGGGCTTTGTAAGTCTGGTAGCAAAACACTGTAAGATAGGCAGATGCAGTTGATAAACATTATGAGTATTTTTTTTTTTTTGTTTTGTCCTGTAACAGTGACCAACATTAGGCTGCACAAGGAATGTAAGACAACAAGTAAAGGGCATTACTGACTCCTTTTTTTTCTGACTAGCTCCACAATACAGTGACGCGCACACACACACGCACACAGATCCCGACGTGGAGTGGGACCACAGTTGCCGCACGCCATTCTTTGGGTATCCTGTAGTAAGGCTAAGATTAAACAGCAGCCTTATGTGTGGGTTTAGTTCCTCATTGAGTTCGTAGCACACAGCCGGGGACACCGTCCGTCCCATTGATGCTGTGTTTTTGCTTTAGAGAGCAGCTCACCTGGGCATC
>NC_056732.1:1080322015-1080342015 GCF_019279795.1 Protopterus annectens | reverse complement strand
CGCCCCATACATAGCTGTCCATGTCACACACATGTCTGCTTGACATTGAAACAGTTAATTACAATTGGCTCTACAACAAATATTAATGTTGTCCTGACACCTCTCAGGGGTGAAAGGTTGCAATGTCTCACCAAAATACATGGAAATGCACAGCTGTTGCTGCCAAAGACATGGGCATCTATGGGCCTTACCTACATCCCTCCTGCAAATCCCACGCTTGTTTCCCTACTGTCTTACCCTCTTTGTGACGCCTTTTCACCACTTTCCTGTCACCCCTTTTTCTTTTCTTTCAATGAAATTAGCGGGTGTGTGCTAGGTGGGAGCTCACCGCCCAGCAAGTGAGCTCCAAGCAAACGAGCAGACCTGGTTTAGTGCTTAAAAGTGCCTTTATGGCACTTTGATTGACAGGTCCTGTACTCAGTTTGAAAGTTTGCTAAGAAAAATAAATTCCCACTGTCAGTCTCGAACCCAGGACCTTGGTAACATTAGTCTGTATGACCTACCACTAAGCCATGCCTGCTTTACAAGAACACAGTGCTAAAATAAATATAACATGTAATAGTAGGAATCAGTATAAAGGCAATATAGGAGATGTACTATCCAAAGCATGTCAGGTAGAGTTTTAATGGCCAAATTACTGGATTCCCATACTAGTTCAGTGTGAACAGAAACAGCCCTGCTACCTGTTAGCTTGTACATAATAATGTAAGGTAATGTACATATGTGAAGGTATGTATATCTACACATACATATATATAAATATATATTAATACATATGAAATATAGTCGTAGGTCTCAGTAGCCATACACACTCACTACAGGAAACAGTGAACATAATTGCAGCAACCTGAATCTGCAACACAGCCTGACCCCTGTGTGACCTACTTACCCTTCTAACTGCTTAAAGGTGGCCTCAGCACTTTGATTGACAGGTCCTGTACTCAGTTTGAAAGTTTGCAAAGTAAAAAAAATTCCCATTGTCAGTCTCGAACCCAGGACCTTGGTAACATTAGTCTGTATGACCTACCACTACCCATGCCTGCTTCGCAAGAACACAGTGCTAAAATAAATATAACATGTAATAGTAGGAATCAGTATAAAGGCAATATAGGAGATGTACTATCCAAAGCATGTCAGGTAGAGTTTTAATGGCCAAATTACTGGATTCCCATACTAGTTCAGTGTGAACAGAAACAGCCCTGCTACCTGTTAGCTTGTACATAATAATGTAAGGTAATGTACATATGTGAAGGTATGTATATCTACACATATATATAAATATATATTAATACATATGAAATATAGTTGTAGGTCTCAGTAGCCATACACACTCACTACAGGAAACAGTGAAGATATATGCAGCAACCAGAATCTGCAACACAGCCTGGCTCCTGTGAGACCTACTAAGCCCTTTAACTGCTTAAAGGTGCCTCCAGCACTTTGATTGATAGGCCCTATACTCAACTCAAAAGCAGAATATGAGCATACTAGTAGGCCCTACCACAAGACCATTGTAACACTAGTCTGTATGACCTACCACTAAGCCATGACTCTCATACAGGAATATAGTGCTAAATAAGTGGAACATGTAATAGTAGGAATGAAGATAAAGGCAATATAGTATGTCTACTACCCAAAGCATGTCATGCAGACTTTTATAGTCCCAATTACTGGATTCCCATACTAGTGTAGTGTTAACAGAAACAGCCCTGCTAATTGTTAGCTTGTACCCAATAATGTCAGCTAATGTACATATATGAAAGTATGTATATGTACACAGATATATATATATATATATATATATAGCAATACATATGACATATAGTTGTAGGTGTCAGTATGCATACACACTACCTATAGGGAACAGGCAAGATAAATGCAGCAACCTGAATCTACAACACAGCATGAAGCATGGGAGATGTACTAACCTTCACACTTACAACACTGTCAACAGCATACCAGCATGGTCCACGCCCTACAATCTGAAAGGGCAATGCCTATCTCACATACCCTTTTATAGCAGTGTCCTGAAATCACAGTGAGACATGCAATCAGTACACACCCAGCTGCATGCAATTAGCAAATGCTGCACAATTGGTGCAGAGGCCATCACATGGACCTATGCAGATACCTACAAAAGCAATGAGTACCCACACTACACTCATGCAATATTCATTGCACAAACCGATAGAGAGAGACAGAGAGAGAACTAAACAGTACAAAACAGAAATAAAGACAGCCAGCAGCAAAGCCAGCAGCAAACTTCACAGCACCAGTGACACCAACAGCTACAAACGCAGGTAATGCAAAGTAGCAGGTTAATCCTGTGTATACTGTGACACCTCCAAATGTATCATAGTTCACTATCTATAGGTATGTCCATGAGATAGGTTGTGTGTACATAGTCATGAAATATAAACATATGTAATATTGTTGTACATGTGGGCCATAACTAACACTTCCATAGCTTAGAACACAAGGCCAGTTGTGCATATGATGCAGTAGTTCCCAGGGTCAGTAGAGGTTCCTCCTCATTGGTGTGGGACCACTGTGTATGTATGGCACTGTTCAGGTACATATCCTGTAGTATGGCCAGGGATTAATATCAGTCTGTCATGTGGTGCTATGTCCTCCAGGGTGAATGTAGCACACATCCAGGGATACCATTTCGAACAGTGATGATATGTGTTCTGCAATGATGAGGTGGCTCTCACCTGGACATGTGAGAGGATAGGGAGGTTACAGTCATCTGGGATAACCACAACACGTGTAGGACAATGGGGGTACCTGCACCTAAACTGTCTGCAACAATGTTGGCAATATCTGTGCATTTGGTGAATGTGAAGCATCTTAACACTGCAGACAACAGATGCCTTCCGTCATGTGAATCCCCTGTGCTGCAGTAGCCTCCTACTATTGTTATACAATATGCCTGTATCTGTAGTCCACTGGACAGGATTAATAAGTGGTGCAGTTGTTCTGGGTTAGATAACTGTGCACAGTACATGCAGTATGTGGGATATCTGTGGTAGCATGCAAAGTTGGCGGTGTGTGTTGTGGCTTCCACTGGCCCAGTGGGCTGCATGGATAGCATCACTGTCATAACTACTGAATAACTGTGTAATAACATGCATACATAGCAAGGTACTGTGCTTGTGGTGTTGTTCAGATATGTATATCCAGGCTGAGTAATGTGTGTCCACATCACAGGGTTGGATGGCAGCATCCAGTATGTATGGATGAACACCAGAATGTGTCAGACGGTCACCTGTGCAGAATTATCTGGCCATTACCTGTGCATCCCCACAACACACACACATGCAACATATGGCAGACTATAGCAGTACACACATGTTCATACATTAGGCTATCTGCCCGAGGGCATTTATGCCTAGCCCATCGCTTTTGTGGCTTACGCCACTCTTAGTATGGGGAACCATACCCATTATTTTGCTGTGCCTCTGTTGAGCAGTGACATGAGGTAATCCTGGGTATACCTGCATCTCCCATCCATTGGTCAAGATTTCTTGAACAAGGCCATGAGGTGCTCTGCCTCACATATACCGTGATTTTGTTCCACAGCATAGGGAGTCATGATGAATCTATCCCTCCAGCATGTCCTATTAATAGCCGGTCGAGGAGTCTGCCTTGTGGCTCTGATGGATCTAGGTTTATTAGGTGAAGCATATTCATCAAATCTGAGTTTGACATGGCCTTGTATGTTGGGCAAAGGTCACCTCTGAGCAAGCTGCATGCACTGAATAGAACATACATGGACATGCTGGAGGGCAAATTCTAACTGAGAGGCTCCTCACCTGTAATGAGCTCTCGAACAGTTGAGCATGGTTCATAGGTTCATACTAGGCTATTTGCCCTAGGGCATTGGTGCAGTAGAATGTGTTTGTCTTTTGCCACCCAATCATATCTTATGCTGCTATGCCCTTGTCCACTTTAGTATACTTGCCTCTGTTTAACAGCGACATAGAAGTGATACCTGGGTACAACTATGATCTCCATCCACTCATCCAGATTCCCATGGAAGAGAGTCATGAGGACTCTGCCCAACCAGTAGTGTGAGCTCATTACAGAGTGAAGGGAGCCTGTTAGGAATATGCCCTCCAGCATGTCCATGTATGTCAGTGCTGAGGTCCAGCTCCTGAGCATGTGGCTGTATGGGACTCTGATTGCCTGAGGTATCATGCTCACTTGTGGTAGACATGCTGTATATGGCATGCACAGATTGCCTCTGAACAGGCAGTATGCTGGTCCAGCTGGATTCACTCCAGCATATGACATCTGTGTGAGCCATTGCATCCCCTTGATGATGTACTGTTGTCCTGTACCAGTTGCTGTAGGTGTCTGTTAGGTACATCCCAAAAGGTGCATTGTACGAATTATAGGCCTGACATGGATGAGTACAGAGGCACAATGACCTCCTGCCATATATGAATCAGTCATGATTAGTTGGGTTGTATAACATGTCTGTCAATCCACTGGCTATGTGGTAGACAAATGACAGACCGCTACATGTTTCTTCCCAGGTCCCCAACTATGCCTTTCACTCAATGGCCTAACACCTATGTTGTTGTGCCACCAATGTCAGGTGTGGAATCTGCATTGAATACTGATCTCCCTTGTTCAAGTAAGGGCCGACAAGAATGGTAACAGCTATAACGTAGTAGTACTGGTGCCTGTGAACCTGAAACAGGTTCACTGCACAGATATCCGTGCAGAATGCTAGGTAGGGTTTTGGGCAGTATCCTGTCTAGACGCCAGTGTTGAGTAGCATCACTTTTACTTCCTCATCCCAGTACAAATGGATGTGGGTTTGCCTTATGAGCCTCTGAATACAGGTACCATGTGTAGTAGGAGGCTCCGCAAATGTCATTAGGACTGTGGTGACAGGTGTAAGCTGTCCTACAAAGCATACCACCCAAGATGGCAGGCATTGGCACACCTGTGAATGACACCATGTCAGTCAATGTTGGAAGGTCGGGTTTGATATTGTGGCATTGTTCATGAGGAGGATGCAAGGTCAGGTCAAACCTCTGGCTACGGCTCAGAGACTGTGTCTCAGCATGTATGGAGGTGTGTCAGCCTTCACAGCAGTATACATTGACTGAGCACCCAGCCTTGGGGTTACAGTTTGTGTTATGTGGCAGTTGTGCATAGGTTGCACAGGTCACCTCAAGTGTACTGATGGAGTGTGCCTGATGTGAGGCACCAGTACAGGTGTGTGTTGAGGTGTAATTGAACTGTTAATGGCTGTAGTGTTCACACATTGGCTGTGTATAAGTGTGGCACATGTCACAGTATGTGGTAGTGCTGCCTATGTCTGCTTAAGGTCTCTGTGCATGGCAACTGTAATCTGCCACAAGTATGCTGCTATCCGCTGTTGTGGTACATGAGACTGGAAGTATGAGTGTCCGCCAGTGATGAGGCGGATGTCAACAACCTACCTGTCTGGTATAGTGCATCACTCACATAGTTTGAATGTTGTTAGGAGGATTGTCACATGCACTGCAACAGCTGAGTACCACACCACAGCTGGCAGGAGATGACAACTGCCTCTGGACAGCAGATACACAGTACCTTCACAATGATTGAAAACAAGGTCCAGTGTAGGTGATGACACTACAACTGTGATGATTTGCAGCTAGTGAGCAAAATGCCAGGTCTGTGGCCAATGAAGTATCACATGACAACAGCACTGCTCATGTGTAACTGGAAATGTACAGTGCAATGCAGTAACATATGAGTACAGACTTGCAAAATGTACATGGTGTACATACCAGTGAAATAACAAGCATGTCAAGCATATGAACATAGATGCAAGCTCATGTAGTGTTTTACAACATAACTGTACATGTCAGTAAGATACAGCTCAGATATGCAGGCACTATGTTGAAACCAGATGTCCCCAGCTGTGGCAGTACAGCCATTGTCACACATGTCAGACCACAAACCCGCAGATAACTGCCTGACCATCATACCAGTAAACATCATGGGGTACACACTTCCCAATTCAATACATAAAGATATGTGTCCTGCACACATGCTTGCCACCATCCCTAAGACAACTGGCTGAAGCCAAGTTGTGTACATACATAGAATGATGTACAGACAGGTTTTAAACTATCAGTCAGCAGAAGACACTACCTGAGAATGACCATGTATTGTTGAATAACATGTTGTAACTGTTAGTTGCCAGATGTAATTTCAAACATCTTGCTGCAAATGCATCAACCTGCTATAGCCACCTGTTAGACACATAGCAAATCTGCTGTACAGGATAAATATGTTGGCATGAGATATAGAGCAGTGAGCATCAGCAGTGAGAACAGTGTTCCTGTTGAGATAGGGGTGAGAAAAGGCTGTTGGGTACAACACAGGACATCTGTGGATCAGAACAACAGCCCATCACATCCTGTGAGTGTCACAAGAGCAAGCACAAGAGGTAGTGTATTCATTATTGTATTACACAGTTACAGATATCAGTGGTATAAGTATTTTCATGAGGTGTGGCAGTACATATGTAAAGGCAGTGACTTGTCATACAGCACTGAATTGTCGCCCTTACATTTCCATACTGTGGCACATTTAGAGCATACACACATTGCTTTTCAAAGTTACCTCTTAAAGTATATGACATTCCTATACATGTTATCGTGCAAATGGTATGGTACATGTTGGACAGAATAAAACAGGAAAAGAAAAGACAGTGAATAGATGAGAATTAGTGTCATGACTGTGCACAATGTGTGCATTAGTGAAGCATTTTTCAACATATTTGAAGGAGTGTAGGAGATTGCTACTGAAGCAAACCTGGGTTTGGAATACTGATTGACTAAGAGACAGGTTAGAGTTCTCTGGTATGACATTGCTGTCACGCTGGTTCCATGCCGCTGTCATGTTATGTATCTGTCACATCCAGATATGTATTACAGTGTAATGACAGTGTACACTGTACTGTACAGTGCAGACATCACTGTGTCACACATTTTCACATTAGGTTCCTATGTAGCATGGGCAGGCCATCTGCTGGTGGTCAATTACTGAAAACATTTATCACTAGGAAAGGTAACCCAGACAGCTGGTGATGCACATACTACAGACGGATTTGATATGAACACACTATGGACTGGGTGTTTTCACAGTGTACCCGCCCACATGTGCATTGCCATGAGGCATGGCCACTGAATGTGTGCATGATGGAAGTGCATCCCAAATAGATGAGCTGTAACTGTGCCATGTCCCGATTCTGCGTGTCTGTGACCCAGCAGGGCCTGAATGTCCCCATACTGTGTGAGAAATGTCTGCCTCAAATTGGTCCAGTCACACACAGCTTCTCAGACACCATCAGCATGCCAGGCACAGGTACCTCCGCGCCCAGACACTGATCTGGATGACCTGACAGGTGCAGTCTGTGGCTGTCCACAAAACCCTGTACATGGCAGCCATTATGGGACTGTGTGCATGCTTACACACATGCAGAATCCTGGAAACCCAACACCTAGGGCAAACACACACACACACACTGCACCAACAACGGTCCACCCTGTACTGCCCCTCACAAACACTACACACATGTCAATTGGTGTACAGTGGCAGGCTTGGCATACCTAACCCACACCCTGTGCATATGATTCACACCTGCATACTACAACATCGTGCAGGTAAAGGTAACACGTTGTTGATGCACAGGTGACTAGATGTGTATAAGTAGCACATGTTGGTAACGTTGACTGTTGCAGTATAAATGTGTATATCCCAGCAGTCCTGCAGTAACTGTATGAATGTCCTCAATTGTTATCTGCACCCATACTACTTAACAAAGTGTACATTGCACACCATCACATGCTAACATTGACTATGGCAGCGCATCTTGTGCTGTTATGTAGATTCAGCTACATGTATCTGTTCTGTCACACATGCATCTATACACACCTGCTACCACACATGCACACACCACCTGCCATTCATTATTTATCACCCTACATGAGTAGCTGGATACAGACAGGCACACATTTCAGAAGTGCACTATGTTGTTTACTACTGGCATCCTTCTACCTGTACTCACAGGGTTCAGGCAACATCAGTTGAGATGTAATGTGCATCAGGTACTGTAGTACCTGATTGCCACAGCAAACATGTTTCCCATAGGAAATGCACACAGACACATCCCACATCCACACACTTACATTCAGGCTTCAGAACACTATCTAGGTATATTCGGTACATGTGCGTGTTACAGTAGCATGTAACACTATACTGAGTACTGGCACATTTGTCTGTTGTCATGTTGTCTGTATGAATGAATTGTTTGATTATCCTACCCGCTTTGTGGACATTACTGAAGTGTACCTACAGGTGTTATCAGTACCACCACCTTCTGTTTTGTAGTTTTGTTTGTATAGGTGTTATCAACATCACTGCTTGTTAGGTAATGACCACCTGGATAGCCCATGTAGCCACATCCCACCCCATCATTGTCACACACTAACCCCACCAACAGTCACATACATTTCCAAGATTCAAACCCATACCTAACTGTGCAATGACAGTAGAAACAGACACATTAGCAGAGTGTGCTATTTGCAGTGGAGAAATCCTTCTAATGTTGTACAGGGTGCTGTATCATCTGTGTGTAGGAGGAAGGATGTGCACCCTGTAGTGTGTTCTCCCAGTTGGCAAAGGCAGTTAACCTCCCAGCATAGTGCACATAAACCACACTCATACTAACACACATACTTCCCTTGCAGGATTCAAACCTACCTAACTATGTTAAGACACCAGACGGATGAGCAGTAGCTAATTACTGTGGGACTGTTTATGTGCTGACATCATCAGAGTCTAGAAAGTTGTGGAACCCTGTTGCCAAAAGGATGTCTCATACATTGCACACAATAATTCACACATTGCCATGCTGGATCAAACCCTACCTAAGCATGACACTGAGAGGCTGCACAGCAGGCTACACATTAGGGGATCTCTTTGTATGTTGGACATGTTGGAGGGATGGAGTTATCACAGACCCTATGCTGTGGAATACAATCCTGGTCCATTTGAGGCAGAGCACCTTGGCTGTGTGTTCAAGAGTATCTTGACCTAATGCTAGTGGAGAATGTGTTTGTCCAAACACATTGTGTTAGTTCGACATGTCATATGTCTTGTTTAGTATACTGTGCCTCTGTCACCTGTGACATAACATTGATACCCAGGGTAAACCTCCCATCCACTCATTAGGATTCCTGTTGAGGGGACTCAACCAGTGTCTCTATGGACAACCCACTGTAGTTTACTCATGTGTGGGGTGGCTTCTGTGTTTTGGATAATGCAGTACAGCCTGTCCTATATATGTCAGTGCTGGGGTTCAGGTCCCTCATGTGCATAGCTCCCTGCCATTCAGATTGTACAAGGCAGCATGTGCATTGATTCCAGCTTGACATAGCTTTCACATCAGGCACAGCTTGCATCTGGGTGGACAGCATGGCAGTGTGTGGAGCTGCACTCTGTTTAATCAGACTACACATTACATGTGTTCCAGCTCTGTCATACCCCTGGTGAGGTACTGTTGTGGACTTTACAGGTGCTGGATGTGTGTGCATGAGGTACACCCACAGGGGCTGTTGTATTTCTAATGCTGATGAAAGATAACTGCAGAACCAGAATGACCTCCTTAGCTAGATGTCAGACAGCATGGACCATACAATCAAACTGAAAACAGGACCCTCTCCACAAAGGGAAAGTGTCCTGTCTGGTGGACCCAGCCATAAACAAACTGTATGACAGATGAGGGTTACTAATGCAAGACAGAGCTACATCTCCAAAAGGGAAGACAGCTGTGATCAGCACTAGTAGAAAGCTACATTATCTCATAAAGACATGCAAGGGTCAACTTGGGGACATAAATCACCAAAGACAATGAAGGTAACCACACTGCTTTCTTCAGTTATGTCTGACACCTGTTGTGAACCCTCGGATATGCTCAGATTGGTACACAACATATATTCCAGTGACCTGACAGATATTGGACACCGGCGGACAGTTCAGTGCAATGTACCCTCCCTCACCCCCAAAACATGATAGTTATCACAGCTGTATGTAACCTCACTGTCATCCTGGATGTCCATGTGAGAGCCACACTCAGCAAAGACAAGTACACAGCATCCATGGGACCTGCTGGTATCCCCAGTTGCATGCTATGTGAACTACAGGGGCTGGACCCATATGTATACAACTGCTATTTAACCTTAGCCTTGCTACAGGATATGTGTACCTGAACACTGGCATATGGCAACAGTGGTCCCACTCCACAAAGGAGATGCCTCCACAGACCCTGGCAGCTACCACCACACAGGCTTAAACAGCCTTGTCTGCAAAGCTATGGAAGGGTCATGGAGCCTTACACAGACACATTACTGACCTACAGACCCTTGATCACCCCAGTTCAGCTTTGTACAGGGCAGATCCTGCCTTGCATTTTGCACCAAAAGTACCTGCCATGAAGATCAGGGTTCTTCAACACATGTCATATGCTTCCAGAATAGAGGAAGTCCAGCTTTGTTCAGTGTCATACCATACTTACAGGTGACCTATGCCTGACAAGACCATGTCCAATCAGGATTTGGTGGAAGCTCCACTGCAAGCAATCCAACACCAGAGCCATGAGTGCTGAGTATTTGAACCTCAGCACATACATGTATAGGACATGCTGGAGGGACAGAGTCATAACTCAGAAGCATCTCACACTCTAGCAGAGTATCCCAGTTCATGTTTGACAGAGTCCCTCACTGACTCGCTTCAGGAGACATCTGGACAACTGCATATGAGACAGAGGCACAGACTAGTCAGAGACACAGTCATGTTATTCACCACGTAAGGGGTCATAATGTGTCACTACTAAGTCAGAGGCACAATATTCAGAATCTATTCTGTACACATTACCACTATAAGTGGTGGCTAGCCACATCATGGCTAGGCTGACATGCACTAGGCAGATAGCCTAGTACACACTATGACACTATGAAACACGGTGTATGTGTACTATTGTCAATCAAACAGTATGATGTGGTTTGGGGGTTTGATATCTCCCTGTATTCCAACATTGTTTTGTCTATTCCTTCTAGCATGTCTAGGGATCATAGTCCTCCTGCTCAGCTGGTGAACCTGGGAATATTGAGGCCTGTTACAGTTGCCTCATGTACACTGACAACCGCCCCTTCTGCCATAAAACACATGTGAGAGATGCAACTATAGCCAAAGTGGAGGCTGAGCTCTCTCAACATAGGACTAGCAAGACCAGAGAGAAAGGTAACCACACACACATCTTTAATCCAGTCTCACATGGCACTGTCACAACTTAAGATCATACATAGACACACAGAGACACTCTCAGGCTTGATCAGAATCCAGAATGCTCCACCACAGCAGACACTCACACAACTGCCTCCACAGGGCATACACATGCAACACATTGTCCACAGAGTGTGTGAAACAGTCACAGCTTACAAACACAATGCCGGACACACTTGCATGGTGACTCCATCAGACACACTGATGTCATCACCAGATCAGGACAGAGGAGGTCACAGTAAGCTGCCCATGGGCACTGGAATCCACCATAATGCAAGCACTCAGGTCACTAAACTGCAAGACAGGTTGACAGTCATCCATGCTGGTGTGATAACCTGAGATGTACCTCCCTACTACATAAAGGACATAGAGGATGCTCTGATTTGTACAGGCATATACCCTGACTGGCAGTACCCACCTTCACCAAGTATGATGCCACACATGAGACAAGATACAGCTGTATTTGCAGACTATCACTATGGGGTCCAATGTCCTCTGCCATGACATGCTATAGCCACTGTGATTTGCAGGACCTTCACCTGTCACCCTGGGTGGTTTCAGATACTGCCACCCCATGCCATCAAGACTCAGTCACCACCACCCTAGAACACAGTGGAAGACACTAAGGGTAATGTTCTCAATGCCCAAGGTCTCAACCTCAAGCTGCACACACTCATCCTTCTCAGTATGTAGCACATTGATATCTGTGCCACCTGAAACCTCTACAGCTTGACAGCACTCACATGGGTGTTACACATGCATCCACACACCCACAACACCAAGAAGAAATGTGTCCATATTCATCAAGGACACCTCACTGCATGGTCAGGCAACACAACATCAGAGACCATCCAGGTGGACCAGAGGCAAGACTGGTTTGTAGCATGTCCATGCCATCAAACTCACTACAGCACCTGCAAACACCAAGGGGATAAATGTATCTCAAACACCATCCTACTGGGTGATTCCAACCATCACAGACTACCACCAATATGAACACTCCAACACAAAGGTTCCAAGAGTTCATAGCTAAATGCCATGAACAACTGGTCCCAATCAAGGGAGGCACATACTAGAACACATCCTCACAACATGGGGTCACACTGTTCAACACCAGACATATAACCCATCATTGGTGAGATCAGATCATGGACTATTCTCAGTGGGAGTCCACATCCACCCACACCCCAGACTGAAATGAAATTGTAGCCCCCAAACATCTCACATGCTGGTGTCTCTCAAGGACCAGCAGACACCACATAAGCCATGTATCACTGAAATGTACCAGCACTCCAGGACTGCAATCCCATAATAAGTTTTTTGTACCACAGGAAGCATCCAGTCAATGGTGGACCCTAGCCATAAACAAGCTGACAACCAAGGAAACTACTACAAGATAGAGCGATGAGAAGGATGCAATAAACATGGGTTCCCATACAATCATTAGGCATGTTTTGAGATAAACCCACCAGACTCAAGGCAATCATGAGGCCTACCTATGTTTGAAACCTGGGAGGAAACTCCCAGATATGTGACCATTAAAAATGTGATATCACTGCACCCACAGATATTGCAACATACTGACTGACAGGTTCAGACTGGTACACTCAACTGTCACAAGTGGTGTCCCACAGGGCTCAGTCCTGGGCCCACATTTGTTCAGTATCTACTTTTCAGAAGTACAAGCAAACACAGGAGGATTATGGCTGACAAAGTTTGAAGATGACTGCAAACTGGGAAGCATAGTTGGAAACCCATCTGACAAAGACATCCTTCAGAAGGGTCTCATAGACAGATAACTGGTGCCAGAGCCATGGTCTTACATCAAACACTAAACAATGCATAGCCATACCCTTCAGGAAGAACAAGGTTACCACTAGTTCCCATCTAGGTGGCAATCCTCTAAGCACACAGGTTATCAGGGACCTGGGCACCCAGGTTGACAGTGACCTTTTTTGACACTCACATTGCCAGGGTAGTTTGGAAGGCCTTCTACATTGCCACCTCATCATGCAGTGATTCACATCTAGATCAAGCCAGGTCACTGTTCCCCTGTACTCCCCACTCATCTCACCAATGATTGCATACACTCTATTCAGATTGGATGGGCCCACAAATTCCTCGACAGGAGGTGAAAGGGTCTCAAACATATATCTTATGCTGCCCGTCTGAAGGAATTCCAGCTGATTACAGGCACTTACAGACTGATCAGAGGAGATCTGTGCCTGACATCCAAGGCCATGTCCAAACCCAGAATTTAATGAACATGCTTCACCTCAAGACCTCTACATCCATCAGAACTACAGTGGCTGGAGATATAAACCTCAACACAGATAGTAATAGGATGTGCAGGAGGGACAGATTCATCACCAGAGAGTCCATATGCTGTGGAACAACATCCTGGTACATGTGAGGCTGAGCACCTCACTGGCTTTGTTCAAGTGAGATCTTGACCAATGGATGGGAGATTGCAGGTATACCCCAGGGATAACCTCAGTATCACTGCTTGACAGAGGCACAGCAATATAATGGGCAAATTATCCATCATTGCAGGGTGGCAGACTCAAACTCTGGTCTAGGCTTATAAATGCCCTAGGGCAGATAGCCTAGTATGAACCTATGGAACATAGGCCTGGGGCAGTTCCTGCTATTAGGACAGTGGTCTGCAGGCTATATAGTAGTAGTCTGTTTTAGCCATTGGTTTTGACCATGGCTATTCCATGTTCTTGTTGTGGTACAAACATGGGTGTGTGGTTATCCATGCTATTTATTGCTAGACACCCTCATTTTGTATCTTGTTCCATGTTTTGCATGTACATCACTGTATGACGTGCAGCTGTGTTGCAGGGTCATATGGTGGATGGATGTTAGTTGGGGTCCTCAGGTGTGCATATTGTACATGATATTACATTACTTAACACATGGCATTCATGCCTCAGGTGGTGCTGCAGGGCCACGGATGCACATACTACACTCCCTGTACATTTGGAAGCAGGTTGTGTCATGTTAGGCATCCCTGTTACTGTATGAGTGAGTCAGAGCGGTATCAGTCCCAGTGTTCCTACTGACCAAGCATATGTGCTATGTTGCCTCTGCCAGGGCATACACGCCTCCTTCTGCCTACTGGGACAAGGTCAGGTTGTTCCTCCTCCAGTCACCCTGCCTGTGGTGGCCTTGGCAATGGTGGGGATGTTTGGCCCAGCCCTGTGCTGGTCCTGCTGCAGCCGAGGATCATATTATGTAGCATAGCACATATCATGATCATTTGGGTACATGTAGTTGGTGTGTACTGCAAAGCTCCACCAGATGTGTCCAGACACCGGAACCGTGACTTGAGTAGCCCAAACACACGCTCTATGATATTACGTGTTTGTGCGTGTGCCTCATTATGGCGTTCCTGTTCAGGTGTGTGTGCATTTCTGATGGGTGTCATCAGCCACGGCTCAAGTGCATAACCTGCATCCCCCACTAGGTGTCCGTGTGGGAAGTCCCCATTGGCAAATGATTGGTACAGCTGCGTCAGATGCCAGATGTGGGTAGCTCCCAGGGCAGCCAGCACACACATTCATTATTATGCCCTGGGCATCACACACGACCTGGCAGTTGATGGAGGGGTATCCCTTGCGGTTAATGTAGACTCTACCCGCTCACGGCTGGTGCTTTGATGCGCAGCAGTCTATTGCACCCAGCACCTCAGGGTATCCCGCTATTTGCTGGAAGAGACGCATTGCTGGCCACAACCTCACGGTCATTAGGGACATATATATGATCACTGACATGTGGTGACATGGCATCCAGGAACTGGTGCAGTACCCTGGAGGCTGATGCCTGTGATATCCCCATCATATCACCAGTTGGTCTCTGGAAGGTACCTGTTGCTAGTATTCTTAGGCCAACACATACCTTGGTTTCTACTGGGATGGGTTCCCCTCTGTTGGTTCTGTGTGTGAGGTGTGGCCTGCACAGCTCAACAATCTGCTGCAGGAGCTCTCTGTCCACTCTATTGCGCTCTACTATCTCCAGCTCATGTAACCCATGGTAGGTGACCCTGGGCCTGTATACTCTTCTCCTTCTCCTCACTCTGGGTTGTCTGTCAGCATCTGCATTGTCACCACCCTCAGCAATTCCTATGCCTGATTATAATAGCTATGGCAGCCCCTAGCATTTCTGCTCTGAGTTCAGCTTTTTTCAGTTTTCAATTCTGATAGCTTAGTTTCTGGCAGTATCTCTTGTGAGAAACAGCCTGCACTGCTCTTTGTTGTGTTTTAAGTGCTGGGTTCTAGTCTGCCTGTGTAATTGCCTGCTTCTAATTGTTTCCACCAATTAACTCCAGTATTCCCTGGCAGTTTCCTGTATTTTGGTTGTTTCCTGTTTCCTCTCTGTTTCCTGAGGGGAGCAATGTGCACACCAGCTTAAACACGCCACAGTCACTTAAACGCACACATCCCTACACGGTGTTACACGCCAAGACACATCCTTACACGGTGTTAGCTAGGCTGATTCATGCTAAAACGCGCACACTGCCTTACACACGCACCACAAAACCGTTGTAAACAGTTTGCAACACGCTCCACATGTTGACCGCGACACGCCACAAGCATGCACGTATATCAAGAAACTTAGAGTGTAGGGATAGCGATGCCCTCAATTTCTTGACTTTCCTAGTGTTCTGTTGGGACACACCTCCCCTGATGTCTGTCTGTCATCTGTTACCTTACATTGCCCTCCAATCTGGTACATTTCTTTCTATCCTTCCCCATGATGTCACCTACCTCTTACTCTGTTCCTCCCCTTCTAACTCTTACACTACTCAGAAAGTGCTCATTACCTATGTGGCAGTGTGATGCAGTATTGTAACCCTCATTTACATAGGATTGCCTAGTAATGCTTAGTTACATATCTTACACGGAGCTTCCCCTTGACAACACCAAACGGAGGCCATATTGTTTTGTCTGCAAGTCCCTCCATTGACATTCCATGTAATACATAAATCCCACAATTGTGGGCTTATAAGCTTCGGTTTTCAGTTTTAGCGCACCCGCTTTGCTGGTGCGCTGCAGTTAAACACAAAAAATCCCGTGAAAAAAAAAGTTATATAATTTATTTTTGCAACATTTTCATGCCAATGGCCACATATTTGGCCATTGGCATGCTTATGTAACATATGCACCTTTATTTGGAGCTGACATAGCTGCTTTTTAATTTGCAGAAATGTACTCAGTTGTCAGCTGAGTACATTTCTGAAGCAACACGTCCACGGACTGGTTTGGCTTGTGGATCACCCTCATTTGCATATCGGAGCTGCAAATGAGGTATTGAGCATTTCACACCGTGTAAGAGACGTGTTAGCTGTCTCTTACACGGAGATTTGGGCTGTTGCTGAATCAGGAGGTTTACACGGAGGCTTACACTACTCTTGAACTCCGTGTAAGCCTTCCTGAATCTGGCCCATACCTGACTCCGCGAACATGAAACATAGCTAAAGTAGTGACATGGAAAACATGGAGTCTTCATGCACTGCTTCAATACCTAGAGGTAATACTACCTGATATCCAGGCTCATGAGGTATGACTATACGCTACTAAAAAATCTATAGTAGCTGGACGTAGGGTAGTGGGGTTACACAACACACACATACGCAGCACAGCTGGAGCTAGCAAGAGATAAAGTAAGCTTAGCGAAATGTCAAATACGTGGAAAAAACGATGGCCATGCACTGTTCTTGTCCACACACCACACACACATGACGTAAACTGATGAGCTACCTATCCATACTGACTAGGTGGCCAGTAGGGGTAGGCCCTACTCCACTAGTACTGGCAGGCTGGGAGACGTCACTCCAGCTGGATGGTCCACAAATGACTCACTCCCATGATCCATGGTAAAATTGTACTCCATGGAGCTGTACCTGGGACTGACCTACTAGGTGGATGATGTGTACCTGACCTCGCATGGGATCCATATATATGTCAGTGGAAAGATCCAAGGACATGAAGTCTGCCTCGATCGATTAGGGTCCACTGTACTCATGTGTACTAGGTCACTGGAGTGCCAATGGGTTATGTATTCATGGAATAAATAATGTGTGTACTACTGGCACTGCACTGGAATGGTTTAGGTACCTATGATACGTCATGCACTCA
Organism: Protopterus annectens; assembly: GCF_019279795.1. NCBI lineage: Eukaryota > Metazoa > Chordata > Ceratodontiformes > Protopteridae > Protopterus > Protopterus annectens. The sequence continues at coordinate 1,080,324,517 of NC_056732.1, read as the reverse complement.
TAGCCTCCCGATAAGCTCAAATACAAAGCTAGGGGTATATAAAATGCAAAATACTGATGGACATATGCATAGGGTTAGCAAGGGATTATTCCTATGTACCCATCCAATTGATACGTGGATGAGTATAAAGCTGTCCAGATATAATTATAAAAAAACAACTTCAGTTAAGCTTTTTCATTGTAGACGTCAGTCAATGGCTGACTGTCCGCCACCCTAGTCCTAAGGAAATACCAATCGGGTTTTTTTGTTTGTTCAATATAATTCAGATTTAGGACTTTCCTAGTAAACGCTATCAGTTTTTGTATGTTGATCGATGGTATGTCTGGGACCCAGCTTTACCAAATTGATGTGTGGCAAACTTGACGCATTTAAAGCATGCTCAAAGGCCTCTGGTCCAGTAAACTGATCTGCATGGTGTGAATTAAAATCCCGTATAGCCGTATTTCTATAATGGCAAGCCGAAACCCAGCTACTAGGCCTACTCAGGTCCGTACAAACTGTCAGTGGGAGCTCAGTGGGAACTGCCACCAGGGTAACACGATGCTTTTACTGCTACAGGGACTTGCTAAATCGCAAATACTTCCGATTAATACATCACTTTTTTCAACCTGACTTGGGATCAATCCAGAACTGGACATAAATTGTTTGGAGGGTTAGCTATACGTGTGCACCAGCTTACCTCGTCCATTTCCCATACAATTTGTTTTAATTAGGCTTATGACTTACATCAGGTGGGTGTTCCTTGCACTGAGCACTTAATCAGGGTACATCGCGACAGGAAGACATGGTACCCTTTCAATCTTATTAGCGTACAAACCCAGCATGTGCGTATCCAATGGATTCTGAGTAACCCTGGGTTGCTGCGTCCCTGCCAGTAAGGGCTTGTAATCCCAATCTGTCAGTGTGTGTTCCCATTTTTAACATATGCAATAAAAAGCATACATAAAACATCATGTCTGACGGCATAGCTCTAATGTATGTCTAATACATCTATACACGCTTGCGCACTCACGTTCAAAGTTTATCTCAGTTTTATTGTTTAGATTCAAAAAGTGTGCCTATGATCCCAACATGCCCCAATTTTATGATTGCTCTTGCCCACATAGACTGATTCACACAAATTGTAGTATGGCCATGTACCCAGGACCTGAAGAGCTCTGCCTTATGTCAAAAAACGCTATATTATTGACCAATGAAACGATCACCTTTAGACCCCGTTAATCGTTAAATCATCATGACAGCACACATATTACATGGTGCCAAAACAATTGGTCCCACACACAGTCCTAGAATAAAATAGCTAGGCTCAGTTCATGTAAATGCTGATCGATCCTTTGTATTTTTGCACTGCACCACCCTCATTTTTTACCAAAAAACATATCGGCAATACACGATGCACACTGACAGTGCTTTTTCTAACTAATGGAGTGCAAGAGCATTTATCCGATTGGTCTTCTTCAGATTTTTTTTTCCCCATAACTTATGCAAGCTGTCAGCTGGATGGAGGTTATATGATAGTCGGCATTAGTTAGTACTGATGGAGGCTACGTGGATAGGAGTGTACAGTTTACTTAAGGTGGATTGCAGCCCAACAGATTGCTACTTTTAGGTAAAACCCTCCTGAATGCTCGATAAAACAAAATAAAAACAATAAGTATGATTACCTAAGCTTAATTATTGAGTAAGCAAACAGTAATTGAGACCTCCAGCTGATATCCATGCTCGTCCAATGGGACGCAGAAAGCAATCCAACTTTGGGGTACCTAAACTATCCCACGTAAAATACAAATGTTAGCTAATCACATTGACCAGTGAGTACCCCAATCTTTTAGTTAACTACCAGCATGCTCTGAACTGAATGTAGTCCAAGCTACAGTCAATACACATCCACATCGACTATGGTATCATAGGCTGGCCAGCATTGGTGTCACTAAAACATAGCAGCTGGGAGTGTAAATGGTCCACTCCATGATCCATATCACCTAGGTATAGTATACTACCTAGCTATGGCAAAAAATCGGCCAGGCCTGCAGTCATACATGCATGCAGGGTGCAGTACCTCAGTATGTTCATGGGCACCCAGGCTAATATAGAATACCCTCCAGATACATAAGTGGGTGCATGCTCCTCCCCAACTATAAAGCACATTTGATGTTGAGGCCTTGGCTTTAAGTATAGCCTCCTTAAAAAATGGACCCAGTGAATCATAGAAATGCATACACACTGCTTCAAATAAAGGCCCCTTCCAAAGCAACTGCCAATAATCAGAAATAAGCTGATCGAGCCTGCAACTCAGCACACATCCAGAATATTTGATCACGCCTAACTCCTTTCAACCCAGGAACTGCACCTATGGACCTGGAATGGGCACCGGCTGGCATGGACATCAGACCTATATATATATATATATTGTCATAACAATATATAAAATAAAACTCTTATTTAAAACAATAAATAATAAAGTACAAAAAAGATAAATACAGTAAGCTTTTTGTTTTAGAT
>NC_056732.1:1080304515-1080317015 GCF_019279795.1 Protopterus annectens | reverse complement strand
TCTACCACATAAGGAGTGGTTTCTGGCCCAAAAAATTGTAGTTATTGGCCGTTTGGGCAGTTTTTCCATCTCTCTCAACTTTCTGATTTAAAAGCCCGCATTTGCACTTGTTTCTTTCCTGTAACTAGTCTAGTTCAGATACAGATTCTTAGTTTTTAGCACTTGAATTTGCCTATTCGTGCTCGGCACTTGTTCAGAACTTGTAAGCACTAAATAAGCTACAAATTATTACAGAATTTAACCTTCCGTATTACCTAGAGGAAAACAGTTTTTGTACTTTCCTCACTTGCTTTGAGAAAAAACGCTCTTGTATTCACTTTCCTCACTTGTCTAGAGGAAAATGTTTTTTTATTCCAGTATGGCCAAGGTTCAGCTCCCAACATTCTCTCCTGCCTATCTGATGAATCTGGGCATCTTGGGGCAATTGTAGCAATTGCCTCATGTACACAGACAACCCTCTCCTCCAGCCACCCAGCACTACAACCTGTGAGAGATGCACTTATCTAGCCAAACTGGAGGTAAAGCTCTCTCCAGCCAAGACTGAACTTGACAGTCAAGAGGAGAAGGTAAACACTTGCACCACACCACACTCCTCATATAGTCACACTAAACCTACACCACCAAAATCCACACACAGGAGCACAAAAACATTTGCGGAGGCTCTCAATAATAATCTGCTCAAGCAACAGAGACCTCCAAAGCAGAAACGCAAGCAACCTCCACCCCTCCCACTCCATCACCACAACCCATAAGGCAAATGAACGTACCCAACACACTAGTCATAGGTGACTCTCTAGTCGGGCACACTGATGTCCGACTCACCAGGCTAAACAAAGAGAAGGTTACTGTCAGGTGCCTGTCTGCCAGGATCCGCCACATAACCCACGCACTCGGGTCACTCCACAACAAGTACAAATGACTCTCATTGTCCATGTTGGTGTGAATGACCCGAGACGTACCTCCCTGGACTACATGGAAGAGCTCTCTGATCTTGTAGCCCAGGCAGGTATGACCCTAGCCCTGAGTAGCATCCTGCCATCGCCCAGAATGATACTGCAGTACAAGGGCAAAATGATTGATTTCAACAATTGGCTAAGCTTCTGGTGTCATTCTAAGGGGATCCAGTATCTGTCTGCCTGGGATGACATGGTCTACAGACCACTGTGCTTTGCCAGAGATGGCCTGCACCTGTCACCCCTTGGATACTGGCTAAGGCTCCTGCCGCCCCTATACTGCCTTTTTATAGGTAAGGTTCAAATGACAAATTCACCACCGTAACAGGAACAGGCAAGCAAAAACTGAGGGTAATGCTACTCTATGCTAAAAGTCTAAATATCAAAATGCACTCCTTTAAAATGGAGAACATCGATATCTGTGCAGTGACAGAGACCTGGTTCAAGGCTCCACAGAGCACCCCTGCAATTACCAGTCTGTAACCCGTACCACACTTTTCGGCCACCTAACCTGGACCGGAACATCGAAGATGGAGGTGTGTCCATATTCATTAAGGATATCCACACCTCAGGCTAGTTGCTCAGCATAATGCATCCGAGGTTATCCAAGTGCAACTAACTCTGGGCAAAACTGCAATCCAAATTGTAGCTTGCTACAGATCCTGCACCATGCCCCAGGATTCCCACTCCTCTTTTTTTGATATACTGGAAAATATTGGGGTTCAACCAAACACCCTAATAGGCGATTTCAACTACCCCACCATTAACTGGGAAAACTACTCGTGTACCAACTCCTTCACTCAATGCTTTCTGGAATTCATAAATTCCAATGCTGTGGATCAACTTATCCACACCCCCACCAGGGGCAACAATGTCCTAGACCTAGTCATTACCAACATGAGTTGACTGGTGTTCCACACCTGAAGTCAAATCCTCATTGGTCAGATCCTACCATAAGCTTAATCACCCTAGATATCCACATCCCACCCCCATTAAGGAAACCATGGTAAAAAATTTCTCCAAAGCCAACTTCATGCTTCTTAAGACAGAAGTGGCGAACTTCATGACACCCATGCAGATGGACAGTACAGTTATGACTGCTGAATCCTACACTAATGCACTCTATAAGCACTTACACGAGTGCATGGATCGTGCTATCCCAAATAGAACCAAGAAGCTATCCTTCAAAAAAAGGAAGCCAATCTGGTGGTCCCCTGCCATAAACAAACTCTGCAACAGAAGGAAGAAACTGTTGCAAAAGAGTAAAATCCCATGAGTGGAGGAGCTCCCTGGTCAACCTCTGTAAGAAGCTGAGATCCCTTATAAGATCCTCCAAAGCTAGCTATGAAAACAAAATAGCCACTGATTCTGGGGACAACCACAAAGTATTCTATAGCTATGTCAAGAATCTCAATGGCAATACCCAGATCTGCTCTGAGTTGCAGCACAACCGCATGAAAATTATAGAGCCAACTGATATTGCCAACATCCTGGCAGATAGGTTCAGTGTTAACCCCCCCCCCCCATGCACTCTAAAGGGCCCAAATCTATACAGGAAGAATGCAAAGTCCCTGTAATCACAACTACAGAGGTAAAAGTTGCACTCTCTAAAGCCAAAAACACAGCATCCATGGGACTGGACAACTTGGGATGCGTTTTACATGAACTTCAGAATGAACGGACTCCCCACCTAAGCACCATGTTCAATCATAGCCTCCCATCAGGCTTTGTGCCCACGGAATGGTGCACAACAGTTATCCAACTCCACAAAGGGGGAGCCACCACTGATCCTAGGAACTCACCCTATTAGCCTGGCGAGCCTGGTCTCTAAGGCCATGGAACGTATCATCATGGAACTCGTAAGCAAAGACATTGGTATCCTCAACTCTGGAACCCACCCAGTTCGGGTTTGTGAAAGGCAAATCATGCCTCCTGAACCTGATCGACTTCTTTGAGGCAATCGGCCGTAGACGAGGGTAAGGTGGTTCACGGAATCTATCTTGACCTCACCAAGGCTTTCAACACCATCCCCCATTCTGGAATTTATAGCTAAACTTGGTATAAATCCCTACATCACAAGATGGGTTGCCAACTGGCTCGCTAACAGAACCCATACTGTAAAAGTTGCAAACTCCAAATCTGACTTCCAAATCTGACTTCAAATGAGTGACAAGTGGAGTACCACAGGGTTCAGTCCTGGGACCTCTCCTGTTAGCCTGTACTTCAGAGAAGTAGATACCAAACACAGAAGGCCTTTGACTAATGAAGTTTGCAGATGATTGCAAACTAGGAGCCATAATAAAGTCCCCAAATGATGTGGACATCCTACGGAAGGGCCTCACTGAGATAGATGCCTGGTGTCAGAGCAATAGCCTCAAGCTCAATGCCAAAAAATGCATGGTCATCCCCTTTGGTAAAAACTCTGTACCCATGAACTACCACATAGGAGGCAGTGTACTTAACACCGAATGTGTGATGAGAGCTTGGGACCCAGATGGACAGTAGTCTCTCCTTTTGATAATCACATCACCACAGTAGTCAGGAAATCATTCTACGTGGCATACCTCATCACAAAAGGGTTCTCATCCAGGAAAAGAGGTCATTGTTCCCCACTACTCGACACTCATTAGACCCATTATAGAGTAAAACGCCCCTTTTGGAATGTACCTCACAAGACATTTGCAACAGCTGGAATGGGCACAAGTACCTCACAAAGAGGATTACTGGCCTCCAACAGATGCCCTACACTGACAGTCTCAGAAAACTCCAGCTTTACTTCTGTAGCATATCGCCTACTCCGAGGTGATCTCTGCCTAACATATAAAGCTATGTCAAACCCAGAGCTGTTGGACATTCTACACCTAAAGAAATCCCAATCCCTCGAACTACACGCTCTAGGGACCTAACCCTTGTCACCACAATAAACAGGACATGCTGGAGGGATAGATTCCTGTACCAGAGACTTCCTGTACTCTGGAACAAGCTACCCATCCTATGTCAAGCAAAGTTCCTTATTAGCACTCTTCAAGAAAAATCTTGAGTGGATGGAAATAGGAAATACACCCTGGGGATCACTTCTGTGGCTCTGTTCAACAGGGGCACAAGAAAATTAACTTTCTTGGGTGGCGTAAGCCTGGGAACCTTGTTGGCTAGGCTTACTTAGGCCCTTGGGCCAATAGCCTAGTACCTACCTGTGAACCTATGAAACGTACAAGTGCCCTTTTGGTCAGATAGATTCCTTCTGCAGACAAATGCCTAAAATGTCTCCTTTGTTTTGGACCATCCCACAAGACTAAACCTTGTGTTGTCTGAGAAGCAGTTAATGACCACTCCACCAAGATGCAGTGCAGTAAAGCCCTCAAGACTGTATTATAACTTTCTACCAAGTCCCTCTTCTAGCTGAACTCCTTTAAAAATAAAAACAAAATTTAGAAGAACATCACTAGTTGAAAAAGAGAGAGAGGATGGAAAAAGGGGTGCAGGGACTCTTGCTTTGCAAAGAGCAGATCAAAAAATTAATGGAGAATCTGTCATCTTCATGGGGCTTCCACCCTTTTTGTCTCCGGCTTAGATTAGTCCCCGTTTGGAATCCTTGAACCTGTTTTTCTCTGTCACTGTAGGTTTATCTGTTCAGGAAGCAACCCGGGTACCTTTCTGTGCTCTTTGCTCACTGCTTCATCCTTCGCACCCACTCTTGTCTGTGCTAAAGTTTATGATAGCCTAGTACCTACCTATGAACCTATTGGCCCTAGGGCCTATACAAGCCCAGCCAAAAAGGTACCCTGGCTTTTGCCACCCAAGAAAATTATTTTCCTGTGCCACTGTCTAGCAGAGCCACAGAAGTGATCCCTGGGGTGAATTTCCCATTTCCCATCCAAACATCAAGATTTTTCTTGAGTGCTAATGAGGAGCTTTGTTTGATATAGATAGGTAGTTTATTCCAGAGTATGGGAAGTCCTCTGGGACAGGAATCTGTCCCTCTGGCATGTTCTGTTTATTGTGGTGACCAAGGTTTGGGTCCCTAGAGCGTGTAGCTTGGAAGTATTGGAATTTCTTTAAGTGGAGCATGTCCAACAGCTCTGGGTTTGACGTAGCTTTGTATGTTAGGCAGAGATCACCTCTGAGTAGGCGATATGTGACAGAGTAAAGCTGGAGTTTTTTTTTTAAGATGGTCTGCATAGGGCATCTGTTTGTTTGAAGCTGGTAATCCTCTGTGTGAGGTATTTCTGCGTCCTTTCCAGTTCTTGTAGATGTCTTGTGAGGTACATACCAAAAGGGGCATTGTACTCTGTAATGGGTCTAATAAGTGATGAGTAGAGGGGAACAATGACCTCTTTTTCTGGATGAGAAGCCTTTTGTGATGGTGTGCCACGTAGAAGGATTTCCTGACTACTGTGGCGATGTGATTTATCAAAGGAGAGACTACTGTCCACCTGTGTTCCAAGGTCTCTCATCACACTTTCGGTGTTATGTATACCTACCGCCTGTGTTGTAGCTCATGGGTACAGAGTTTTTACCAAAAGGGATGATGATGCACTTTTTGGCATTGAGCTTGAGGCCATGGCTTTGACACCAGGCATCTGTCTCAGTGAGACCCTTTTGTAGGATGTCCACATCGTTAGGAGTTTCAATTGTTATGGCTCCTAGTTTACAGTCATTTGCAAACTTAGTTAGCCAAAGACCTTCTGTGTTAGCCTGTACTTCAGAAAAGTAGATGCCAAACAGGAGAGGACCCAGGACTGAACCCTGTGGTACTACACTTGTCACTGGTCTGAAGTCAGATTTGGAGTCTGCTACTTTCACAGTGTGGGTTCTGTCCGTGAGCCAGTTGGCAACCAATCTTGTGACATAGGGATTTATACCTAGTTTAGTGAGTTTACCTATAATTGAGTGGGGATGGTGTCAAAAGCCTTGGCAAGATCTAGATAGGCTGTGTGAACCACCTTACCCTCGTCTACGGCTTTGGTGACTGCTTCAAAGAAGTCTATCAGATTTAGGAGACCTGATCTGCCTTTTACAAACCCGAACTGGGTGGGGTCCATAGTTTGGGGATTACCTATGTCTTTGTTTATAAGTTCCATGGCCTTGCAGACCAGGCTCGTCAGGCTAATGGGGCGGTAGTTCCTGGGGTCCGTGGTGGCTCCCCCCCCCCCCCTTGTGGAGTAGGATAACAGTTTCTATGCGCCATTCAGCAGGCACAAAGCCTGAGGTGAGGCTATGATTGAACATAGCACTTGGGTGGGGTGCCAGTTCATTCTGTAGTTCGTATAGAATGTACCCTGGGATGTTGTCCTGTCCCATAGATGCTGTGTTCTTGGCTTTGGAGAGTTCAGCTGAGAGAGTGCTGGCAGAGTGTTTGTGTGAATCCAAGCCATCCAAAGCTAAGAACAAGAAATTAAGGTCATTTCCAGTTCTATCTGCACTTTTTGTCCGTTTTACTGTTTTGCTGCATTAATTTGTGAGCTTTCGACTGTTTTACTGTTTGTGGCCTGCTTATTACCTGCACTTGTTTTGCACTGAAATATTGCTTAGTTAGCATAGACTACATCCAGACTTGCTGAATGTAGTCTGTTTTTCATCCATTTGAACTCAAATCCAGTGATCTTGCATTAAGAATGGCTCCCCTGCACCCTTTTGGCAGAAGTGTGCATATAGCCTTGTCTGAACTGGGGATCACTGGAGGAATGATCATTGTGTGATTTTTTTTTTTTTTTTTTTTTTTTTTTTTTTTTTATTGGCAGACTAGTTTTAAAACTGTTTTTCATTTCACCTGTACATGAACCTCTAGTTCAGACATAGCTGCTCACCGCACAGTAGGGGTTAGTGGTGCCTTGCATAGATGCAAACTCCTAGAAACTATTTTTTCCCCCGTAGACACCAGCCAGTGAAACCCTGACAGGTTCCCTGCTGCTCTGCAGACAATGCAGATACGCACCCCTGCACTGCAGGCAACTCAGCTGAGCAGCATCTCCCCACTTTCATCCATGATCTTCTATAGAATAAATGCCCTTGTTAATCTTTGAGTAATAGCTAATCTAATTTGTCCTGTCACAAATTAGTACTTAAGAAAGAATTACCTGATACTATGGACAGTCAGTTCCCAACATTTCTCCAGCCAGCCTGATTGACACAGGCATCCTTTGGCAATGTAGCAATTGCCTCATGTATACTGACAATCCCTTGCTCCTAAAGAAAACAATACAGTATGTCAGAGATGTAACTATACCATGGAACTAAAATCAGTTCTCTCACATAACCATAAACAAGACATCACACAGGTTGTTAATGCACACACCTCTTCACTCTCACAAGATAAGGTCAAGAGACACACACCCGCATACACAGAAGTACTTGCCAAGAGCCTACTAAAACACCAGAAACCTCTCAAATGCAAACAACCTACACCTACTGCTACAAGAACATAATCCAGCACTACACGTAACACACACGTCAGTGTCTCGGCAGTTAAGCCCCTAAGGCAAAAATGCCTCAAAACCCAAATGCCCTAGTCATGGGCGACTCAGTAGTGATGATGCACTGATGTCCCCCTCACCAGGTTAGTAAAGGTCAGTCAGCTGCCTGTTAGGTGGCAGTACCTATCAAATCATGCACGCACTCAAGTCACTCAGCAACAATTACCATTATGACTCTGCCATAGTACATGTTTGAGTGACTTGAGACATACTTTTTTTGGACTATACGAAGAGAGGCATGACTGAACTCTCATATTTTGTGTCCCAGGCAGGTATGTCCGTAGCCCTAAGCAGTATTCTATCTTCACCTAGGATGATACCACAATACAGACAAAAAATTATTGATTTCAATAATTGGCCTAGCTTCTGGTGTCACTACAGGGGATCCAGTATCTGACAGTCCGGGACGACATGGTTGACTGGCCATGCTGCTTTGCCAAAGATTGCCTTCACCTGTCTCCACAAGACTTTTGGATACTGGCAAAAGTGCCTTTTTAGGCAATGTCAAAACAGGAAAACTTCTGATGTAAAGAAATCTTCTAGACAAACTCAAGGTCATACTGCTTAATGCTAGGAGCCTATACAGTAAATTGCACTCCCTGAAATCACTATTCACCTTGGAAGATGCTGATGTCTGTGCAGTCACTGAGACTTGGTTCAGGGCCACAGAGAGCACCCCAGCCATACAAGACTACAATGCCTTTCACACTTTCAGACCTCAAAATGAGCATGAAAGAACAACCAAAGCATAGTACTACTACAGCTCTTGTTAAATTTACTGACTCAATAAACCAGCTTAGAAATAACGGGGGCTCTGTCCTGTCAGTCTTCCAAAAGCATTTGACAATGTTTTCCACCAGAAACTTGTCAATGAACTTGCTGCATTTAACCTGTCCCAACCCACTCTGTCCTGGTTTCTTAACTGTTTATTGGATTGCCTACAGGCAGTCAGATGGATTAATGAGCTCTCCTGCCTTCAACCCGTCTCAGTTGGTGTACCCCAAGGTTCAGTACTTGGCCCACTGTTAACCTTATTCACAAATGATCTCTCCACAGCAACCTATCATGCAACAGTTGTCCAATACACAGATGATTCCTCCCTTATTTGTTCAGCAGCTTCCATATCCTCATTCCTTCAGACAACCCAGAAACCCCTCACTGATATCCAAAATTATTTGACTGACTCTCAAGGAATTTTCAACCCAAATAAAACAAAACTATATATTTACCAGTAAAACAGTACATGGACACACATCGTCCTCCTTCCTATTTTCTAAAAACAAAACTGTCGTTGAACCAGGACACACTAAGCTCCTCTGAGTAACCATTGTCAACAACCTTTGATTTGACAAGCATATAGTCACCACTGTCAAAAAGTACATATCAAACTAGGCTCACACAAACCACTTTCTAATTGACCCTACCAGAAAAGCCATTTCCAGAACTCGCCTACTTTCCACCTTCCTATACGCTTCCTCTATATTCACTAACCTAAGAAAAACTGAACAAAATGTAGTTAACAAAATTGCACAATTCGCTGCAAACCTCCCATACAGATCGCACCATTGCATAACTGTGCTCCATCTAAATTGACTAGAACTACCAAATCTTGCATGTAACTAACTTTCATGAAAATAGATCTTTGGACCAGTCGGACAGTCCCCAGTAAACAAAATGTAAAATAAATAAAAAATGAAATAAATTTCATTAAATCCAAATACACTTAGAGACCAGTAAAAGTATACGACCCTCTCTTGAGCTACTCTCTGTTTAAATAACTATAGGAAAAATACCTTGCCACATCATAACTAGCTACAGGTCCCCCACCATGAACCAGGAGAAACACAATGCCTACCTGGAATTACTAGAACCCCACAGTATATAGCCAGATACCTTGGTCATGGGAGATTTCGGCTATCTTTCCATTGATTGTGTTACTTATACAAGTGTTAACACGATCGCTCTGAGGTTCCTAGATTTTAACTTAAATGCCCTGGAACAGTTGGTCTGCACCCAAAGGGGCTTAAATGTCCTAGACAGAGTGCTTACCAACTTGGTGGAGGGGGGGGGCACCAGACACACAGAGACGCACACACACGCACTTCCCTCCCTGGTAAGGTCAGATGATTGATTCAGTCTTGTTTGAAGTAAAAATCAGACCCGACACCCACACAGGAGCAAAAAGAAAACTGTAAAATTTCTGCAAAGCAAACTGTAGCCTACTAAGCGATGGTATAAAAAGTTTCAAAGCCCCTACTAACATGGCCAACAATGGCTTCTATGCAGAAGAGTACACAAATGCCCTTAAACAAATGTATCGCGTTAGATGTACTTCATGAGACTAAAACCAGGTCCTCCTGAAAAAACAAGCCACCCTGGTGGGTTGTAAGTATAAATAAGTTGTATAACAAAAGAAAGGAACTGATAACCAATAGCAAGAGGGAACTTCAACAGAGGAAGAATACCCTCCACAGCTTAAACAAAACAAATCAGATATCTTGTAAAGTCCTCTAGCTAGGGATGCTAATTTAGTCTCTTAACTAGCTTTAAAGACAACCATAAGGCATTTTTTTATCTACATCTGAAACCTAAAAGGGAATGTCCAGCTGTGTGCCGAACTTCTAATGCACCATACCACTCACACTGAACCTGAGGAAATTGTCAACTTGCTAGCTGATTTGGCAATAACTTCACCCCCCCCCCCCGTTCTCACCAGTTGTACCCCAAAGCATTCCTGACACCGGTCCTCTACTGAGCATCTCCAAAGAACAGGTCATACAAGTGCTGTCCAAGGCCAAAAACATGGTCTGAATGGGACCAGATAACATCCCAAGTTGCTTACTAAACAATCTAAAAACAAGACTTAGCGGAACCACTTGGCAGTCTCCTTAACCATAGACTGAGCACTGGCTTTGTTCTAGCAGACTGGAGAACAGCAACGGTAATTCCCTTGCACAAAGGGGGGGGGGGGGTCCATCATCCGACCCAGGAAACTATCAACCCATAAGCCTAACCAGCCTCATCTGCAAGGGCATGGAAAGAATAATCGTGGATCTTATCAACAAGTACATAGGAAACTTTCAAAACACTTGACACGACCCATTTTAGTTTTGTCATGGGTAGATCTTGCTTATTAAACCTGGTGGACTTCTTTGAGAATGTCACCAAAGCCCTGGATGAGGGCGAAACAGTATATACCACTTAAATTGATTTTAGCCAAGGCTTTTAACCCAATCCCACCACTCTGGGATCTTTGAGAAACTCTCCCAGCTGGGGACTAACCCATACTTCACTAGATGGGCAGCCAACTAGCTCACCGACAGAACGCACACTGCCAAAGTTTGGGAGTCCACCTCCACCAGTAGACAATATGCCAGTGGGGTACCACAAGGATCTGTGCTGGGTCCTCTATTGTTTGGAATCTATTTCTCTGAGGTCCAGGAGAAAGTAGATGGCCTGTAGCTTACCAGGTTTGCAGATCACTGCAAACTGGGAGCAATCCGTCCCCCCAACAATGTAAATGTATTACAGAAAGGGCTGACACAAATGGGTTGCGTCAGTCATGGACTAAAACTAAACACAAAAAAATGCGTCATTATTCCCTTTGGCAGAGAAGTAGCCCCTGCTAATTATGATATAGACAGCAACCTCTAAGCTCAAACCTAACGGTGTGAAACTTGGAAACACAGGTTTATAGCAATCTAAACTTCGATCACCATGTCTCTGTAGTGGTAAGGAAATCTGTCTACATTGAGATGCTCATAAGTAAGGGCATTGCATCCAAGACTGAGGAGGTTATAACTCCACTGTACTCGGTCCTTATCAGACCTCTAAATGAGAATAGTGCTGTCTGTATGCATTTCCTCAGACACCTGCAGCAACTGGAGAGACCAGAGGTTTCTAACCAAGACAATCCAGGGCCTCCAAAACGTGACTTGCATGAAAAGGCTGAAAGCTCTGTCACTGTACTCTGTATTATACAGGCTGCTGAGAGACTACCTATGCCTGTCCTACCCTAATGGAAATGCTGCACATCTTGAAATCAAATGGGATGAGTCACTTACTCCAGGGATCTTGACCTAGCCTGCGACATTAACAACATTTTGGAGAAGCAGATGCATCTCCCAGAGATTGCCACTCCTTTGAAATAAGCTCCCACTGCATGTGGAGCAGAGCTCCTCAGTGACCCTATTAAGTGCAGCTGAGACAATTGGATGGGTGACCGTAAATTTACCCCAGGGGTGGCACCTGCATCCCTCATGGATAGAGGCAGATAGTGCTGATCATAGAATCGCTTTGCTAATAATCACGTAATTATGGTCATTTAGGGTACTTTTTTAAGTTTATATATAAACTGCTAGACTTGTAAAGGCCCTAGGGGCCATTAGCCTAGTAACCTCGTATCAACCTATGGGAGTTGCTGTCGTATTTTCAGAGCTGTAGCCCTAGTGCAGTAGGGATCTGCTCTTCAGACCACAGTTTTTCCGTCCTACTTTTACTCTTATGTCAGGCTGGTGTACAGAGTTTTATATGAAGTTGTATTTGTCTTAGGATGGCATCTACCTTCCATTATGCACTGGTCTCCAGGTCAGCTCTGTTTCTTCAAAAGGACCACAGCAACTACCTAGAAATGTAGCCTGTGTAAACTCTTTAAATGCTTTGAGAGAACAGTGACTTTTCAGAAACCATGAGGTGAAGAGGAAAGGGAAGTAGTTTTCACAATGTTTGGTGTAATTTTGAAATTTAATTTAGGAGCAAGAAGAGTGGCCATCAACCTGGATCCTTTCTCCATATAGGAGATGTAGTCACCTTGTTTGCTTCCATTTACATCAGCTATATTATGATGTGGCTCATAAAAATCTGAAATGCACTGGAGCTTTAGCCCCAATCTTGGGGAACACAGTTCACGTTTTCCATCCTCCCAGGAACTGATCCTTCTGGACAGAGGGTACAGCACTGGACATTAAGGAATTTGCTGTGCTACCATGGAATCCTATTTCTAGCTTTCCATCCTCTTGACAGAGCTCATGAGCTATTGGAAGGCTAGGCAAGAGATTGTGTAGGTTACTTTGTC